>NC_088236.1:12252018-12552018 GCF_036934945.1 Oncorhynchus masou masou | reverse complement strand
ATACAGATCTAATTTAAATCCAACCGGTTAATCAATGTAGATTGACTTCATGAGTGGACTATGATGTCATGTGATTTACATTGGTTATAGGTCAGCCAAAGTCAAGTCAAGTTAGTCCAAGTCACAACATAAAGAGTCAAGCAGACAAACAAACCAAACCTGACAAAAGGGATTATCCAGATCCCCATAGTAGTCCCTCATCTTCTCATAACTCATTTTCTTAAGCCCAAGCATCATGGCAACGTTCATGTTCAACAACCGTGCGAGCACCCAGAAACCATGTGTGGCATATCCTACACCCGAACCCCTCAGCTCAGCTTTACCCAGACAAGCAACAAACCCACTGGTTGGTTAACGTTGAGACAAACGTCTTTGGAGAAACGCAGTGGCTGTGGGCTACACCGGGGCAGCTTCACCAGGGCAGCTACACCGGGGCAGGCGTGTGAACTGTGAATGAGGTAGAGAGAGGGAGCGGACTCCATTGGCAGGCAGAACAGAGGGGGCTCTTTTGGGGGCCGAGCGGCCTGCGTTCAGCAGGTGGGTCACATGAAAGCCTCTTTGAGAGAGGGAGAGAAGGAGGCAGAAAGAGATAAGTAGAGAGAGGGCGAGAGAGAGAGATCCCCCTCCGAATTGAGTCAGAAAGGAAGATCGAGAAAGGGGAGCAATAGGGAGAGAAAGATAAGTAGAGAAAGGGGAGCAATAGGGAGAGAAAGATAAGTAGAGAAAGGGGAGCAATATAGAGAAAGATAAGTAGAGAAAGGGAGCAATAGGAGAGAAAGATAAGTAGAGAAAGGGGAGCAATAGGGAGAGAAAGATAAGTAGAGAAAGGGGAGCAATAGGGAGAGAAAGATAAGTAGAGAAAGGGGAGCAATAGGGAGAGAAAGATAAGTAGAGAAAGGGGAGCAATAGGGAGAGAAAGATAAGTAGAGAAAGGGGAGCAATAGGGAGAGAAAGATAAGTAGAGAAAGGGGAGCAATAGGGAGAGAAAGATAAGTAGAGAAAGGGGAGCAATAGGGAGAGAAAGATAAGTAGAGAAAGGGGAGCAATAGGGAGAGAAAGATAAGTAGAGAAAGGGGAGCAATAGGGAGAGAAAGATAAGTAGAGAAAGGGGAGCAATAGGGAGAGAAAGATAAGTAGAGAAAGGGGAGCAATAGGGAGAGAAAGATAAGTAGAGAAAGGGGAGCAATAGGGAGAGAAAGATAAGTAGAGAAAGGGGAGCAATAGGGAGAGAAAGATAAGTAGAGAAAGGGGAGCAATAGGGAGAGAAAGATAAGTAGAGAAAGGGGAGCAATAGGGAGAGAAAGATAAGTAGAGAAAGGGGAGCAATAGGGAGAGAAAGATAAGTAGAGAAAGGGGAGCAATAGGGAGAGAAAGATAAGTAGAGAAAGGGGAGCAATAGGGAGAGAAAGATAAGTAGAGGGGAGCAATAGGGAGAGAAAGATAAGTAGAGAAAGGGAGCAATAGGGAGAGAAAGATAAGTAGAGAAAGGGGAGCAATAGGGAGAGAAAGATAAGTAGAGAAAGGGGAGCAATAGGAAGAGAAAGATAAGTTAGAGAAAGGGGAGCAACTATTATTCTACAAGAGAAAGATAAGTAGAGAAAGGTCCAAACTTTTGAGCAACTGTATGTGAGGGATTCCCTCCTAAACTATCTGAATCAATACCTCCACTGTGATGCAGGGACAATCCTAATCACTTGCTTTCACCTTGCTGCCATCACAGGCCAAGTCACGTCATGTGATCGCCATTCACAGGCTGGGCTCAAAGAAGGGAAATACGATCCAGGGGGGAACACTTCTAGGTCAAAGGTTAAGATTTATTTGATTTTGAGGACATTTTTGATTTGTTTAGTTGACCTTTCGCTTTCCTCAGGTAAGTACTTCAGTGAGAGCCAATGACCTAGGATCATCCTCTCCTTCAGGGAGAAAGATGTGTGTTTTGAATAAAAGTATTATTTATGTTCAACATGGAGCACACTCTCCTTATAAAACATTAGAAACATAATATTGAGCAAAGCATAGCACATTTGTTAGGACTTCAGTCAAGATATTCCTCTCCTTCTGTCACATTCCTCTCCTTCAACAGGGATGAGGCCCATGTTGACTTCAGTCAATTTGGCTGGATTCCTTTTTGGTAAACCATTCTTGAATCACATTCCTCTCCTTCTGTCACATTCCTCTCCAAGTCCAACTCCTTGAGGGTCACAAAAACCCAACAGCATTGCAGTTCCTTGACAACTGGTGAGCCTAATCACCCTCCTTCAAAGGCACTTAAATCTTTTGTCTTGCCATTCACCCTTTGAATGGCACACAGTACAAACTCCATGTCTGTTGTCTCAAGTCTTCAAAAATCCTTATCACATTCCTCTCCTTTTCCTGTCTTCTCCCCTTCATCACACTGATTGGCAGATTTAACAAGGGCATCAAAAGGATCAGGCATCATATGACCTGGCCTCCAGTCAATCACCCGACCTCAACCCAATTCCTCTCCTCCAGTCACATTCCTCTCCTTGAGATGGGGGATGAGTCCTTGACTGCATTCCTCTCCTCCAGTCAAAGGCCAAGATTTCATTTGAACTCATTCAAGACTGAGGAAAGCATCCCAGGTGATTTGTTTAGTTGACAATTGTCATCAAGGCAAAGGCTATTTAAGCTACTATTATTTTTAAACACTTTTTTGGCTACTACATTATTCCATGTGTTATTTCATAGTTTTGATGTCTTCACTATTATTCTACAATGTAGAAAATAGAAAAAATAAAGAAAAACCCTGGAATGAGTAAGTGTGTCCAAACTTTTGACTGGTACTGTATGTGGACTAAAACAAAAGCTACATATCTCAGAAGGACATAGAAGTGTTAACTGTTTTGTACCCCTCTGTCCCTCTCCCAGTCAGGCTGACCTGTATTAACCCCATTCATCCCTCTCCTCCAGATGAGGCACACCATCCCTCTCTTCGCTTTCTCCTCTTTCCTCTTAACTGATATCTAACACTTCATTCAGTGAGATCAGACATAGTGCACCTTTCTTCTCTCCCGCTCTCTCTCCTTCAGTCACATTCCTCTCCTTCTCCCTCCTTCAGTCACATTCCTCTCCTTCTGTCACAATCCTCTCCTTCAGTCACATTCCTCTCCTTCTCCCTCCCAGTCACATTCCTCTCCTTCTGTCACAATCCTCTCCTTCAGTCACATTCCTCTCCTTCTCCCTCCTTCAGTCACATTCCTCTCCCTTCTGTCACATTCCTCTCCTCCAGTCACATTCCTCTCCTTCAGTCACATTCCTCTCCTTCAGTCACATTCCTCTCCTTCAGTCACATTCCTCTCCTTCAGTCACATTCTTCTCTCTCCTTCAGTCACATTCCTCTCCTTCAGTCACATTCCACTCCTTCAGTCACATTCCATTCTTCTTCCTTCAGTCACATTCCACTCCTTCAGTCACATTCCCTCCTTCAGTCACATTCCACTCCTTCAGTCACCTTCCAGTCACATTCCTTCCTTCAGTCACATTCCTCTCCTTCAGTCACATTCCTCTCCTTCTGTCACATTCCTCTCCTTCTATCTCTCCTTCAGTCACATTCCTCTCCTTCAGTCACATTCCTCTCCTCCTTCAGTCACATTCCTCTCCTTCAGTCACATTCCTCTCCTCTCTCTCCTTCAGTCACATTCCTCTCCTTCTCTCTCCTCCAGTCACATTCCTCTCCTTCAGTCACATTCCTCTCCTTCAGTCACATTCCTCTCCTTCAGTCACATTCCTCTACTTCTCTCTCTCCTTCAGTCACATTCCTCTCCTTCTGTCACATTCCTCTCACTTCTGTCACATTCTTCTCTCCTTCAGTCACATTCCTCTCCTTCTCTCTCCTTCAGTCACATTCCTCTCCTCCTCTCACATTCCTCTCCTCCAGTCACATTCCTCTCCTTCAGTCACATTCCTCTCCTTCAGTCACATTCCTCTCCTTCACATCTCTCCTTCAGTCACATTCCTCTCCTTCAGTCACATTCCTCTCCTCCAGTCACATTCCTCTCCTTCAGTCACATTCCTCTCCTTCTCATTCCTCTCCTTCAGTCACATTCCTCTCCTCATTCTCTCTCCTCCAGTCACATTCCTCTCCTTCAGTCACATTCCTCTCCTTCAGTCACATTCCTCTCCTTCTCCTCTCCTCTCCTTCAGTCACATTCCTCTCCTTCTGTCACATTCCTCTCCTTCAGTCACATTCCTCTCCTTCAGTCACATTCTCTCCTTCAGTCACATTCCTCTCTTCCTTCAGTCACATTCCTCTCCTTCAGTCACATTCCTCTCCTTCTCTCCTCTCCTTCAGTAACATTCCTCTCCTTCTCTCTCCTTCAGTCACATTCCTCTCCTTCTCACATTCCTCTCCTTCAGTCACATTCCTCTCCTTCTCTCTGCTTCAGTCACATTCCTCTCCTTCTCTCTCCTTCAGTCACATTCCTCTCCTTCTCCCTCCTTCAGTCACAATCCTCTCCTTCAGTCACATTCCCTCCTCCTTCTCCCTCCTTCAGTCATATTCCTCTCCTTCTCCATTCCTCTCCTTCAGTCACATTCCTCTCCTCCTCTCAGTCACATTCCTCTCCTTCTCCCTCCTTCAGTCACATTCCTCTCCTCTCCTCTCCTTCAGTCACATTCCTCTCCTTCTCCCTCCTTCAGTCACATTCCTCTCCTTCAGTCACTCTCTCCTTCAGTCATTCCTCTCCTTCAGTCACATTCCTCTCCTTCTGTCACATTCCTCTCCTTCAGTCACATTCCTCTCCTCATTCCTCTCCTTCAGTCACATTCCTCTCCTTCAGTCACATTCCTCTCCTCCAGTCACATTCCTCTCCTCCAGTCACATTCCTCTCCTTCAGTCACATTCCTCTCCTTCAGTCACATTCCTCTCCTTCAGTCACATTCCCCTCCTTCAGTCACATTCCTCTCCTCTCTCTCTCCTTCAGTCACATTCCTCTCCTCTCTCTCCTTCAGTCACATTCCTCTCCTTCTCTGTACTTCATTATTATTCCTCTCGGCCTACTTGACTGGCTCTCTTGTCCATCTGTCTGTCTGTTTGTTAATCTGTCTATTCTCTGACGTTCTTTTCCTTTAGTCTCACTCCATCCATTGTGTGTATGTTTTTCTCCTCTCTGTCCATCCCATTTATTTTCTCCCTCCCTCTACATTGTCACCCCCTCTACATTGTCTACACCCCCCCTACATTGTCATCTCCCACCCCTCTACATTGTCACCCCCCCCTACATTGTCATCTCTCCCTACATTGTCATCTCCCCCCCCCACATTGTCACCCCCCTACATTGTCATCTCCCCTCTACATTGTCACCTCCCCCCTACATTGTCATTTCCCCCTCTACATTGCCATCTCCCCCTCCCTCTACATTGTCATTCCCCTCCCCCTACATTGTCATCTCCCACCCTCCACATTGTCACCCCCCTACATTGTCACCATTGTCATCTCCCCCCCCCTACATTGTCATTCCCCCCTACATTGTCATCCCCTCTACATTGTCACTCCCCCTACATTGTCATCTCCCCCTCCCCTCTACATTGTCATTCCCCTCCCCCTACATTGTCATCTCCCACTCCCCCCATTGTCCACATTGTCACCCCCTACATTGTCATCTCCCCCACTACATTGTCATCTCCCCCTACACATTGTCATCTCCCCCCCATTGTCTACCTGTTCTTTCCAGTCTGAGTGAGCAGTGCCAGGTCCATCAGGGGACATGTGCCCGCCTCACGGCGGCAGAAAGCGATGATGTCATCGACTCATTGCAGCAGCAACAGACTCCACGCTGTCTGAATGCAACTTATACCTACCGCAATGGGAATCAACACCACAATACCCTGCCTCATAAAACAACAACCAATTCACTTAACCAATTCATTTGATTAACAGTCAGAGCGCTGATTTCACACTATTTCTAAAATATCAAATAAACACTACCTATGGCAGTCAGAACCAAGTATCCAGTAAACCAAGTGTCCAGAACCAGAACACAGTACACCCCAGTCAGTAAATCTAGCCTAACACATGGCATGTAAAGGACATTGCCAGTCCAGGGCTTAAAACCAGTGGGAAGACAGACCAAAGACACCATTGAATCCAGTGGGAGGACAGACAGACCATAGACACCATTGAATCCAGTGGGAGGACAGACAGACCATAGACACCATTGAATCCAGTGGGAGGAGACAGACAGACCAAAGACACCATTGAATCCAGTGGGAGGACAGACAGACCATAGACACCATTGAATCCAGTGGGAGGAGACAGACAGACCATTGCGACTGACTGACTGCTTACTGGAGCCTTGTATCCATGACAACATACATGGAGAAAGAAAGAGCGAGAGAGAGAGGCAGGGAGGGTAATCTCACTCCACACTGCACCCCTCCAGACTTAAGACAGAGGGGGTCTGAGTATTTATTTTGATTTATTTAACTAGGCAAGTCAGTTAAGAACTAATTCTTATACCACGGCCAAACCCGGACGACACCTTGCCAATTGTGCGCCGCCCTATGGGACTGCCAATCACTGCCGGATGTGACTCAGCCTGGATTCGAACCAGGGACTGTAGTGTCGCTTCTTGCACTGAGGTGTAGTGCTTTAGACCGCTGCACCACTCGGGAACACCTAGAGAGTGATATATTAGCGAGGGGAAAAGTACAGGAGAGAATATGAGCGAGGGAGAGAAGGAGAGAGAGGTGAAGAGGAGCGGAAGCAGAGTGAAGGACCGGGAGAACACAAAGGGGTTGAGTGAGTGGAAGGACACAGAGAGGGAGGGAGCGAGGGAAAGAAAGAATAGAGTGGGAGCAAAAGAAAGAATACAAAAGGAAAGAGGAAGCTAGAGAGAGACAGCATGTGAGACACAAAGGAAAGAGGAAGCTAGAGAGAGACAGCGTGTGAGACACAAAGGAAAGAGGAAGCTAGAGAGAGACAGAGTGTGAGACACAAAGGAAAGAGGAAGCTAGAGAGAGACAGCGTGTGAGACACAAAGGAAAGAGGAAGCTAGAGAGAGACAGCGTGTGAGACACAAAGGAAAGAGGAAGCTAGAGAGAGACAGCGTGTGAGACACAAAGGAAAGAGGAGAGGTAAAGATGGACAGAGTATGATGGAGACTTGGTATCACCCAGGGAGAGTGACCTATGATGGTAACCCTTTCCAGTGATGCTGATTAGATGATGTATAGTAGAGAGAAAGGAGAGATAAATTAAGATAGAGAGATAAAGGGGTGTTGACCCTTACAAGTGATGCTGATTTGATGGTGGAGAAGTTGTTGTGGCGGTAGTTGTGTGCCTGGCTCATGTCAGAGGATAATGGCATCAGCTCCGGCCTGAGGTCAGGTTTCAGACCATTATCCCAGTTATACCTGTGGTCCTGAGGAGCGAGAGCGAGAGACAGACAGGAGAAATGTTGAATTACATGGCCTGTAACTTCAAAACCTAAATGTAACTGTCGTTGATATAATTGAACGTTGCATTATTCGTAGCCAAATGATTCTTAATATAGGGCGTCTGGTGGAGAGGATAGGTATGGTGGTTGTTCTCTCATAGTTCTGTAGTTCCACTGGTCGGTAGTGAACAGTTTTGTACTGAACTCAAGCCAACGTTAGATGGTTAGACTATCAAATTGGAGTGTGTATAAAACCTACATACTTTTTGAACGTTCATGACCGGTTGACCAGTTACAGTGCCTTTAGAAATTATTCATTTTACACATTTTGTTGTGTTACAGCCTGAATTTAAAACAGATTAAATGTATTTGTTGTGGTCTTTCTTATGCCTACCCATGTATTTCCATGGAAATATAAGATTTATTTGGAAAATAATAAAATCTTCTTTTTAAAATATTCATGATTTATCATCATTTAGCTTATCATGAGGTACTCTACCTCAGGCGAGCAATACATTTAATATTATAGATATAGCAATATCTTTAATATTAGACATGGCGCAACAGCTGTTATTGACAAATAAACACACCCCCACCCCTTGTCTTGTCAGAGTTAACTGTTCTGTCCTGCCGATGCACAGAAAACCCAGCCAACTGTATATTATCTGTGTCGTCATTCAGCCACGACTCGGTGAAACACAATATATTAGTTTTTAATGTCCCGTTGGTAGGATAGTCTCGAACGGAGATCATCCAGTTTATTTTCCAGTGATTTCACGTTGGCCAATAGAATGGATGGTAGAGGCAATTTACAAACAATGTGAAAAAACAAAAAATACAGTTGGTTAGGAGCCCATGAAACGGCAGCCATCCCCTCCGGCCTGCACAGAATAAAAATATTCCAAAACATGCAACAAGCCACTAAAGTAATGCTGCAAAAAATGTGTCAAAGCAAATTACTTTTTGTCTTGAATACAAAGTGTTTGGGGCAAATCCAATACAGTAATACAATATATTACTGTAAAAGACACAATATTTTCATAGTGGCGGCATGGGTATGCTTGTAATCATTAAGGACTGGGGAGTTTTTCAGGACAAAAAAATAAACAGAATAGAGCTAACCACAGGCAAAATCCTAAAGGAAAACCTGGTTCAGTCTGATTTCCACCAGACACTAGGAGATTAATTCACCTTTCAGCAGGACAAAAAAAAAGTATCTTAGAGACTTACCCAGAAAGACTCAAAGGTGATTCTGACATGTATTAACTTATCTAATCAAGATACTGTATATTTGTGTTTTATTTTACAAATGTACATTTTTTTCTTCCACTTTCACTTGAGTATTTTGTGTAGATCGTTGACAAAAAATGACAATTAAATCTATTTTAATCCCACTTTGTAAAACAACAAAACGTGGAAAGAGTAAAGGGGTGTGAATACTTTCCGAAGGCGCAGTACATGTAGGAAAAGGACCTCTTTATCAGTGTGAATCTATAGACAGACAACATGCCACCTTCTCTTGTTCCTATACACCCATTCTGGCCTTGTGACATATCAGCAACCCACACACCCATCGTTAATAACAGTTAACTAAACGATAAAGACCTGGAAAGACGTGGCTGAAGAGGAGGAAACAAACATCTCATAATCTGCTAGTTTGAAGTGTATGCCTGTGTGTGCTGTGATGCCTGAGACATGCAGGTGTCATGACGTTGCCCTCTTTGGGTACAGCAAGCCCCATCCCCTTCTCCCTGTCTCCTACACCCAGGCTGCTGTGGTCAGAGAGAGGTCATAAATTCCTGGAGGAGATTATCTCCTCATGGCCACAGTATAGAAACAGAGTGAATATTCATAGAGAATCAAGGAATTTCTTCCACCTCACAGAACTTGAGGTCCGAACAACATTTATGTTCTGGAGAAGGTATAAAATATCGGTGAAGAATCCAACTACAAACTGGTCCATTTGGTACAATTTTGTGAAACTCAGGGGAGCATAGGGCCACATTACCATAACGCTGTTTATATAATAGCATCATATAATTGTTGTATAAGAAGAATGAGTGAGGATGATACTGTTTGTAAAATTGTGTAATGTGATTTTGGACTGTTTAATGAAGGAAACTTAAATTCCCTTTGGAGTTGAACTAAATCAGAGAACCTCCCATGAGCACAGTTATGGTCGGGAATCCTGGGACAGGCCCTTTTCTGCTCTCCCGAATAAAACCCCCACTTTGAGAATTTCTCATCAGACCATGTTTCTCTCAATTACGAGAGGACAAAGGTTCCAGGCCAGACTGAATTTTTTAACCATCTCACGTGGTTAATTTTATTTTTTACTTTTTTTATTTTACCTTTATTTAACCAGGCAAGTCAGTTAAGAACAAATTCTTATTTTCAATGACGGCCTAGGAACAGTGGGTTAACTGCCTGTTCAGGGGCAGAACGACAGATTTGTACCTTGTCAGCTCGGGGGTTTGAACTTGCAACCTTCTGGTTACTAGTCCAACGCTCTAACCACTAAGCTACCCTGCCGCCCCGTTAAACTCTTAGACTATTGATACCGACAGAATAAGAACAAGTCTTTGATATTAATTGCTAGTCTGCAGCTAGGAATTCGGTATCATTGAACACGAAGACCGACAACCGCCGAAACATTCATTCTATAACGACATGAATGAATGTCACTCTGAACTATTCATTCTAACCACGGCAGAGAGGACGGACAAACTCTCCAACAGAAACTAACTTTTCAACAGAGACCCCGACGACACGCTGAGCGTAAATATATATGTTGATTGCAATTGTTCCCAAATGAGTGAACGTTCATGTGCAAAGGATTAGCATTTCAATTGTTATAATTATCAACTCTGTAGTGACTTCTCAGTCGACCCCCACTTCCCTTTTGTCTAACAAGCCGCCATGCCGGTTTAGCCCACTAGGGCACATTCCCCTATCATTTCTTGTAACCATATTTACTTTGTTTTGTTTGTGTGTGCACTTCTGTGATTGTTTAGTTAGTTAATAAATAAATGATTTAAGACAATTGATGTATGGATGACTCATAGTGAAGACTAGGTTTGTGCAGATAACCAACAATTCACGACGTTTGGAATGAGACTAACGTGAGGTAAAGAAGAATTTGTTAATCAAAATGTCAAAATTTATATTAGAACTTTGTAATCTGAATATTTTCCTTGGTGCCCCGACTTCCTCGTTAATTACAGTTACATGATTCATCAGTTTAATCGCGTAATAAAATTACAGAGAATCTTTTGATAAAAACTAACATAACATAACATTTTTGTCACTTTAGCAGACGCTCTACGTCTTCAGTTAATGATAGCAAAGACACTAAGGTTATTCATTAATTCTGAATAATGTCAAGCATTCAGAAGTGTGTCCAGATCAACCCTCAGCCTGTGTGTCAATGCCTTCCTGAGAGAAGAGAAGAAGAGAGGTCAGGGCATCTTTGTTCTCAAAGTGTGATTCATGGAGTGATGATCTCTATCTCTGTGATTTGGTGTGTGTATCATCTTTACAGGAATCAAGCTGAGCAGCATTTTGTGGAAGAATTTCGATGGTTTCCATGGCATCAGTGTTTTTAATTGAAGGGTGTTGGGTTTGGTTAGGTTAATATAGTATGATTATATGAATACTCACCTTTAAGGTTTTTGTGTGTCTCATTGTTTGGGTCATATGATTGGAGTGTAGTCTGGCCTCCTGTGTGTCATTATTTGGGTGAGGCTCTGGAGTGTATCGCTATCCACCCTTGCTGTCTTTGCCTGGGGTTCCCCTCTTTCCACTGGGATTCTCTGCCTCTAACCCATTACAGGGGCTGAGTCACTGGCTTGGAGGGCTCTCTCATCCGTCCCTGGTGGGTCGTTACCTGGGTGGGTTGATTCACTGATGTGGTCATCCTCCTGTGTGGTCATTATTTGGGTTGTGCCGTGGCGGAGATCTTTGCGGGCTATACTCCAGCTTTGTCTCAGGATGGTAAGTTGGTGGAGTGAAGATATCCCTCCTGTGTGTCATTATTTGGCAAAGGGTTGGGGTTATATCCCTCCTGTTTGTGTCATTATTTGGGTGAGGGTTGGAGTGTATCGCTATCCCTCCTGTGTGTCATTATTTGGGTGAGGGTTGGAGTGTATCCTGTCCTATCCCTCCTGTGTGTCATTATTTGGGTGCTGGAGTGTATCTCCTATCCCTCCTGTGTGTCATTATTTGGGTGAGGGTTGGAGTGTATCGCTATCCCTCCTGTGTGTCATTATTTGGAGGACCTGAGCCCTAGGACCTATCCCCCTGTGTGTCCTTATTTGGGTGAGGGTTGAGTGTCGCCATCCCTCCTGTGTGTCATTATTTGGGTGAGCCCTGGAGGACCATCCCTCCAGGACTATTTGGGTGACATGATGACTATCCCTCCTGTGTGTCAGTTATTTGGGTGCTGGGCTCCAGTTTCAACTATCCCTCCTGTGTGTCATTATTTGGGTCAGGGTTGGACATGTATGAGCTATCCTCCTGTCTGTCATTATTTGGGTCAGGTTGGAGTGCTAGCTATCCCTCCTGTGTGTCATTATTTGGTTCAGGGTCTGGAGTGTATCGCTATCCCTCCTGTGTGTCATTATTTGGGTGAGGGTTGGAGTGTATCGCTATCCGTCCTGTGTGTCATTATTTGGGTGGGGTTAGGAGAGGTATCGTATCCCTCCTGTGTGTCATTAGCTGAGTTCGAAGGTCCCTCCTGGTTTTGGCATTATTTGGGTGAGGGTTTGATCGCTATTCCTGTGTTCATTATTTGGGTGAATTGGAGTGTACGAGAATCCCTTGTGTGTCATTATTTGGGTGAGGGTTGGAGTGTACAGCATCCCTCCTGTGTGTCATTATTTGAATAATGTCAAGGGTTGGAGTGTATCGCTAAATCCCTCCTGTGTGTCATTATTTGGGTGCGGGTTGGAGTGTACATAGCTATCTTTGTGTGTAAAAATTATTTGGGTCAGGGTTGGATGATAGCTATCCCTCCTGTGTGTCATTATTTGAATAATGTCAGGGTTGGAGTGTGTCCAGCTATCCTCCTGTGTGTCATTATTTGGGTGAGGGTGTTCTCAAATGGAGTGATGATCTCTGGCTCTGTGTATTGTGTATCGCTTTATCCCTCCTGTGTGTCATTATTTGGGTGAGGGTTGGAGTGTATCGCTATCCCTCCTGTGTGTCATTATTTGGGTGAGGGTTGGAGTGTATCGCTATCCCTCCTGTGTGTCATTATTTGGGTCAGGGTTGGAGTGTATCGCTATCCCTCCTGTGTGTCATTATTTGGGTGAGGGTTGGAGTGTATCGCTATCCCTCCTGTGTGTCATTATTTGGGTGCGGGTTGGAGTGTATCGCTATCCCTCCTGTGTGTCATTATTTGGGTGAGGGTTGGAGTGTATCGCTATCCTCCTGTGTGTCATTATTTGGGTGAGGGTTGGAGTGTATCGCTATCCCTCCTGTGTGTCATTATTTGGGTGAGGGTTGGAGTGTATCGCTATCCCTCCTGTGTGTCATTATTTGGGTCAGGGTTGGAGTGTATCGCTATCCCTCCTGTGTGTCATTATTTGGGTCAGGGTTGGAGTGTATCGCTATCCCTCCTGTGTGTCATTATTTGGGTGAGGGTTGGAGTGTATCGCTATCCCTGCTGTGTGTCATTATTTGGGTGAGGGTTGGAGTGTATCGCTATCCCGCCTGTGTGTCATTATTTGGGTGAGGGTTGGAGTGTATCGCTATCCCTCCTGTGTGTCATTATTTGGGTGAGGGTTGGAGTGTATCGCTATCCCTCCTGTGTGTCATTATTTGGGTGAGGGTTGGAGTGTATCGCTATCCCTCCTGTGTGTCATTATTTGGGTCAGGGTTGTAGTGTATCGCTATCCCTCCTGTGTGTCATTATTTGGGTGAGGGTTGGAGTGTATCGCTATCCCTCCTGTGTGTCATTATTTGGGTCAGGGTTGGAGTGTATCGCTATCCCTCCTGTGTGTCATTATTTGGGTGAGGGTTGGAGTGTATCGCTATCCCTCCTGTGTGTCATTATTTGGGTGCGGGTTGGAGTGTATCGCTATCCCTCCTGTGTGTCATTATTTGGGTGCGGGTTGGAGTGTATAGCTATCCCTCCTGTGTGTCATTATTTGGGTCAGGGTTGGAGTGTATCGCTATCCCTCCTGTGTGTCATTATTTGGGTGAGGGTTGGAGTGTATCGCTATCCCCCTCCTGTGTGTCATTATTTGGGTGAGGGTTGGAGTGTATCGCTATCCCTCCTGTGTGTCATTATTTGGGTGAGGGTTGGAGTGTATCGCTATCCCTCCTGTGTGTCATTATTTGGGTGCGGGTTGGAGTGTATCGCTATCCCTCCTGTGTGTCATTATTTGGGTGCGGGTTGGAGTGTATAGCTATCCCTCCTGTGTGTCATTATTTGGGTCAGGGTTGGAGTGTATCGCTATCCCTCCTGTGTGTCATTATTTGGGTCAGGGTTGGAGTGTATCGCTATCCCTCCTGTGTGTCATTATTTGGGTCAGGGTTGGAGTGTATCGCTATCCCTCCTGTGTGTCATTATTTGGGTGAGGGTTGGAGTGTATCGCTATCCCTCCTGTGTGTCATTATTTGGGTGAGGGTTGGAGTGTATCGCTATCCCTCCTGTGTGTCATTATTTGGGTGAGGGTTGGAGTGTATCGCTATCCCTCCTGTGTGTCATTATTTGGGTGAGGGTTGGAGTGTATCGCTATCCCTCCTGTGTGTCATTATTTGGGTGCGGGTTGGAGTGTATCGCTATCCCTCCTGTGTGTCATTATTTGGGTGAGGGTTGGAGTGTATCGCTATCCCTCCTGTGTGTCATTATTTGGGTCAGGGTTGGAGTGTATCGCTATCCCTCCTGTGTGTCATTATTTGGGTGAGGGTTGGAGTGTATCGCTATCCCTCCTGTGTGTCATTATTTGGGTGCGGGTTGGAGTGTATCGCTATCCCTCCTGTGTGTCATTATTTGGGTGAGGGTTGGAGTGTATCGCTATCCCTCCTGTGTGTCATTATTTGGGTGAGGGTTGGAGTGTATCGCTATCCCTCCTGTGTGTCATTATTTGGGTGAGGGTTTTGCTATCCCTCCTGTGTGTCATTATTTGGGTGAGGGTTGGAGTGGGTTGGAGTGTATCGCTATCCCTCCTGTGTGTCATTATTTGGGTGAGGGTTGGAGTGTATCGCTATCCCTCCTGTGTGTCATTATTTGGGTGAGGGTTGGAGTGTATCGCTATCCCTCCTGTGTGTCATTATTTGGGTGAGGGTTGGAGTGTATCGCTATCCCTCCTGTGTGTCATTATTTGGGTGATCCCTCCTGTGGTTGGGTGAGGGTGTATCGCTATCCCTCCTGTGTGTCATTATTTGGGTGAGGGTTGGAGTGTATCGCTATCCCTCCTGTGTGTCATTATTTGGGTGAGGGTTGGAGTGTATCGCTATCCCTCCTGTGTGTCATTATTTGGGTGAGGGTTGGAGTGTATCGCTATCCCTCCTGTGTGTCATTATTTGGGTGAGGGTTGGAGTGTATCGCTATCCCTCCTGTGTGTCATTATTTGGGTGCGGGTTGGAGTGTATCGCTATCCCTCCTGTGTGTCATTATTTGGGTGAGGGTTGGAGTGTATCGCTATCCCTCCTGTGTGTCATTATTTGGGTGAGGGTTGGAGTGTATCGCTATCCCTCCTGTGTGTCATTATTTGGGTGAGGGTTGGAGTGTATCGCTATCCCTCCTGTGTGTCATTATTTGGGTGAGGGTTGGAGTGTATCGCTATCCCTCCTGTGTGTCATTATTTGGGTGAGGGTTGGAGTGTATCGCTATCCCTCCTGTGTGTCATTATTTGGGTGAGGGTTGGAGTGTATCGCTATCCCTCCTGTGTGTCATTATTTGGGTGAGGGTTGGAGTGTATCGCTATCCCTCCTGTGTGTCATTATTTGGGTGAGGGTTGGAGTGTATCGCTATCCCTCCTGTGTGTCATTATTTGGGTGAGGGTTGGAGTGTATCGCTATCCCTCCTGTGTGTCATTATTTGGGTGAGGGTTGGAGTGTATCGCTATCCCTCCTGTGTGTCATTATTTGGGTGAGGGTTGGAGTGTATCGCTATCCCTCCTGTGTGTCATTATTTGGGTGAGGGTTGGAGTGTATCGCTATCCCTCCTGTGTGTCATTATTTGGGTGAGGGTTGGAGTGTATCGCTTATCCCTCCTGTGTGTCATTATTTGGGTCAGGGTTGGAGTGTATCGCTATCCCTCCTGTGTGTCATTATTTGGGTGAGGGTTGGAGTGTATCGCTATCCCTCCTGTGTGTCATTATTTGGGTGAGGGTTGGAGTGTATCGCTATCCCTCCTGTGTGTCATTATTTGGGTCAGGGTTGGAGTGTATCGCTATCCCTCCTGTGTGTCATTATTTGGTGTATCGCTATCCCTCCTGTGTGTCATTATTTGGGTCAGGGTTGGAGTGTATCGCTATCCCTCCTGTGTGTCATTATTTGGGTGAGGGTTGGAGTGTATCGCTATCCCTCCTGTGTGTCATTATTTGGGTGAGGGTTGGAGTGTATCGCTATCCCTCCTGTGTGTCATTATTTGGGTGAGGGTTGGAGTGTATCGCTATCCCTCCTGTGTGTCATTATTTGGGTGAGGGTGTCATCCCTCCTGTGTGTTATTTGGGTGAGGGTTGGAGTGTATCGCTATCCCTCCTGTGTGTCATTATTTGGGTGAGGGTTGGAGTGTATCGCTATCCCTCCTGTGTGTCATTATTTGGGTGAGGGTTGGAGTGTATCGCTATCCCTCCTGTGTGTCATTATTTGGGTGAGGGTTGGAGTGTATCGCTATCCCTCCTGTGTGTCATTATTTGGGTCAGGGTTGGAGTGTATCGCTATCCCTCCTGTGTGTCATTATTTGGGTGAGGGTTGGAGTGTATCGCTATCCCTCCTGTGTGTCATTATTTGGGTCAGGGTTGGAGTGTATCGCTATCCCTCCTGTGTCATTATTTGGGTCAGGGTTGGAGTGTATTATCCCTCCTGTGTGTCATTATTTGGGTGAGGGTTGGAGTGTATAGCTATCCCTCCTGTGTGTCATTATTTGGGTGAGGGTTGGAGTGTATCGCTATCCCTCCTGTGTGTCATTATTTGGGTGAGGGTTGGAGTGTATAGCTATCCCTCCTGTGTGTCATTATTTGGGTGAGGGTTGGAGTGTATCGCTATCCCTCCTGTGTGTCATTATTTGGGTGAGGGTTGGAGTGTATCGCTATCCCTCCTGTGTGTCATTATTTGGGTGAGGGTTGGAGTGTATCGCTATCCCTCCTGTGTGTCATTATTTGGGTGAGGGTTGGGTGCTATCCCTCCTGTGTGTCATTATTTGGGTGAGGGTTGTATCGCTATCCCTCCTGTGTGTCATTATTTGGGTGAGGGTTGGAGTGTATCGCTATCCCTCCTGTGTGTCATTATTTGGGTGAGGGTTGGAGTGTATAGCTATCCCTCCTGTGTGTCATTATTTGGGTGAGGGTTGGAGTGTATCCCTCCTGTGTGTCATTATTTGGGTGCGGGTTGGAGTGTATCGCTATCCCTCCTGTGTGTCATTATTTGGGTGAGGGTTGGAGTGTATCGCTATCCCTCCTGTGTGTCATTATTTGGGTGAGGGTTGGAGTGTATAGCTATCCCTCCTGTGTGTCATTATTTGGGTGAGGGTTGGAGTGTATCGCTATCCCTCCTGTGTGTCATTATTTGGGTGAGGGTTGGAGTGTATCGCTATCCCTCCTGTGTGTCATTATTTGGGTGAGGGTTGGAGTGTATCGCTATCCCTCCTGTGTATACATCCCTGAGAGCTGTCATTCTTCAGGATGTGGGTTTAAGTTTGGTGTAGGTGGTTGTTGGCTGGGTGACGGTCTAGAAAGATTGAGGGGCTAGATGAGTAGTACCTTCTTGATGTGTGTGTTCATGTTTGTTTGCGTCATTCTTGAGGACGTGGGTAGTGTTGGAGTGAATGACTAGCTGGAGGGACACTGATCGTGCTAGTTTTATAGTGTGTGTGTGTCTCTCCTGCTGTCTGGCCGTCTCTCTCCTGCTTGGTGAGGGTTGGAGTGTATAGCTATCCCTCCTGTGTGTCATTATTTGGGTGAGGGTTGGAGTGTATAGCTATCCCTCCTGTGTGTCATTATTTGGGTCAGGGTTGGAGTGTATCGCTATCCCTCCTGTGTGTCATTATTTGGGTGAGGGTTGGAGTGTATCGCTATCCCTCCTGTGTGTCATTATTTGGGTGAGGGTTGGAGTGTATCGCTATCCCTCCTGTGTGTCATTATTTGGGTGAGGGTTGGAGTGTATAGCTATCCCTCCTGTGTGTCATTATTTGGGTCAGGGTTGGAGTGTATCGCTATCCCTCCTGTGTGTCATTATTTGGGTGAGGGTTGGAGTGTATCGCTATCCCTCCTGTGTGTCATTATTTGGGTGAGGGTTGGAGTGTATCGCTATCCCTCCTGTGTGTCATTATTTGGGTGAGGGTTGGAGTGTATCGCTATCCCTCCTGTGTGTCATTATTTGGGTGAGGGTTGGAGTGTATCGCTATCCCTCCTGTGTGTCATTATTTGGGTGAGGGTTGGAGTGTATCGCTATCCCTCCTGTGTGTCATTATTTGGGTGAGGGTTGGAGTGTATCGCTATCCCTCCTGTGTGTCATTATTTGGGTGAGGGTTGGAGTGTATCGCTATCCCTCCTGTGTGTCATTATTTGGGTGAGGGTTGGAGTGTATAGCTATCCCTCCTGTGTGTCATTATTTGGGTGAGGGTTGGAGTGTATCGCTATCCCTCCTGTGTGTCATTATTTGGGTGAGGGGGGTTGGAGTGTATAGCTATCCCTCCTGTGTGTCATTATTTGGGTGAGGGTTGGAGTGTATAGCTATCCCTCCTGTGTGTCATTATTTGGGTGAGGGTTGGAGTGTATAGCTATCCCTCCTGTGTGTCATTATTTGGGTGAGGGTTGGAGTGTATCGCTATCCCTCCTGTGTGTCATTATTTGGGTGAGGGTTGGAGTGTATCGCTATCCCTCCTGTGTGTCATTATTTGGGTGAGGGTTGGAGTGTATCGCTATCCCTCCTGTGTGTCATTATTTGGGTGAGGGTTGGAGTGTATCGCTATCCCTCCTGTGTGTCATTATTTGGGTGAGGGTTGGAGTGTATCGCTATCCCTCCTGTGTGTCATTATTTGGGTGAGGGTTGGAGTGTATCGCTATCCCTCCTGTGTGTCATTATTTGGGTGAGGGTTGGAGTGTATAGCTATCCCTCCTGTGTGTCATTATTTGGGTGAGGGTTGGAGTGTATCGCTATCCCTCCTGTGTGTCATTATTTGGGTGAGGGTTGGAGTGTATCGCTATCCCTCCTGTGTATACATCCCTGAGAGCTGTCATTCTTCAGGATGTGGGTTTAAGTTTGGTGTAGGTGGTTGTTGGCTGGGTGACGGTCTAGAAAGATTGAGGGGCTAGATGAGTAGTACCTTCTTGATGTGTGTGTTCATGTTTGTTTGCGTCATTCTTGAGGACGTGGGTAGTGTTGGAGTGAATGACTAGCTGGAGGGACACTGATCGTGCTAGATTTATAGTGTGTGTGTGTGTCTCTCCTGCTGTCTGGCCGTCTCTCTCCTGCTCTCTCACTCTGTCAGTGTTACCTTCTTGGTGTGTGTGCGTGTATGTGTGTTTGTCTGTCTCTGTCAATAACAACTTCTTGGTGAATGTGCGTGTATGCTAGCGTGTATCTCTCTCTCTCTCTCTCTCTAGGTGTGTGTACGTGTGTGTGTTTCTCTCTCTCTGTCAATAATACCTTCTTGGACTGTGTGGAGGACTCTAAGCTGCTATCGTAGTCGTGGTGCATCATGGTCATGTCGGAGCAGCTCTCGTCTAGGACCTCCTGCATGCTGTTGATGCTGCTGCTCTGGCTTCCTGTACTGACTGAGGTGCTGGGGAGGGAGTGGTTACTGCCCAGGCTGTTCATCTTACAGCTGGCCTGCTCACAGTCCTGGAGGAGAGAGAGATGGAAATCAGTATATACACACACTGTGGGAAATACACACACCTCTTGCCCCTTCCCACCCCTCAACTGTAAATATGGGTTTACAAATAGCCTCATTAGGCTTGGAGTGACCTTGATACAGCAGAAATAATGTCCTGCGATACAGAGTGCAACAGAGTCAAAGTCATGTTAAATAGCCCATAAATAGACATTTCACGTGGACAGACAGTATCGATTTCAGTCCTGTCCATCATAGCAGGATCAGCATGTTTGAGTGTGTCATACAAAACAGAGCTTGTGGCACAAAACCACATGTCTGGGTGGCAGTGAGGAGAGACCCCAGCACAGGGAAATCAATACCACACATCTGTGTGGCAGTGAGGAGAGACCCCAGCACAGGGAAATCAATACCACACATCTGTGTGGCAGTGAGGAGAGACCCCAGCACAGGGAAATCAATACCACACATCTGTGTGGCAGTGAGGAGAGACCCCAGCACAGGGAAATCAAAACCACACGTCTGTGTGGCAGTGAGGAGAGACCCCATCACAGGGAAATCAATACCACACATCTGTGTGGCAGTGAGAAGAGACCCCATCACAGGGAAATCAAAACCACACATCTGGGTGGCAGTGAGGAGAGACCCCATCTGTGTGACAGGGAAACCCCAGCACGGGAAACCACACATCTGGGTGGCAGTGAGGAGAGACCCCATCACAGGGAAATCAAAACCACACATCTGGGTGGCAGTGAGGAGAGACCCCATCACAGGGAAATCAAAACCACATGTCTGTGTGGCAGTGAGGAGAGACCCCAGCACAGGGAAATCAAAACCAGAATGTCTAGAAATGTGTTCATTTCTATATATTTATAAAAGCTTAATAAGTAAGGGCCAAAAAATGGTTGGAGAACTGAGAGGCAGGGCTATTACGACAGGGCTCTGTATCACTGTTCCGTCGCCCCAGTTCAAGACAGGTGAACAGGAGGACAGCGGTTTTCTTCATGTCGATCTTTTGTTGACCTCCGGGACACCTACAGTATTCCATTTGTGCCAGACCATAACAGGAGTTGAGTTGACTCCAGAGGCTGATCCACCCTGACACACAATGCATTGTTTTAATACTATATTCATGTCATCAAATGTTTCTGGGAACACATCTTACTGACATGTTTCAATAGTCCATGTACAGTTGAAGTCGGAAGTTTACATACACTTAGGTTGGAGTCATTAAAACTCATTTTTCAACCACTTCACAAATTTATTGTGAACAAACTATAGTTTTGGCAAGTCGGTTAGGACATCTACTTTGTGCATGACACAAGTAATTTTTCCAACAATTGTTTACAGACAGATTATTTCACTTATAACTTACTGTATCACAATTCCAGTGGGTCAGATGTTTACATACACTAAGTTGACTGTGCCTTTAAACAGCTTGGAAAATTCCAGAAAATTATATCATGGCTTTAGAAGCTTCTGATTGAGTCAATTGGAGGTGTACCTGTGGATGTATTTCAAGGCCTACCTTCAAACTCAGTGCCTCTTTGCTTGACATCATGGGAAAATCAAAAGAAATCAGCCAAGACCTCAGAAAGAAAAATTGTAGACCTCCACAAGTCTGGTTCATCCTTGGGAGCAATTTCCAAATGCCTGAAGGTTCCACGTTCATCTGTACAAACAATAGTACGCAAGTATAAACACCATGGGACCACTCAGCCGTCACACCGCTCAGGAAGGAGACGCGTTCTGTCTTCTAGAGATGAACGTACTTTGGTGCGAAAAGTGCAAATAAATCCCAGAACAACAGCAAAGGACCTTGTGAAGATGGAGTTAACAGGTACAAAAGTATCTATATCTACAGTAAAACAAGTCCGAAATCGACATAACCTGAAAGGCCGCTCAGCAAGGAAGAAGCCACTGCTCCAAAACCACCATAAAAAAAGCCAGACTACTGTTTGCAACTGCACATGGGGACAAAGATCATACTTTTTGGAGAAATATCCTCTGGTCTGATGAAACAAAAATAGAACTGTTTGGCCATAATGACCATTGTTACGTTTGGAGGAAAAAGGGGGAGGCTTGCAAGCTGAAGAACACCATCCCAACTGTGAAGCACGGGGGTGGCAGCATCATGTTGTGGCGGTGCTTTTGCTGCAGGAGGGACTGGTCCACTTCAGAAAATAGATGGCATCATGAAGGAGGAAGATAATGTGGAAAATTGAAGCAACATCTCAAGACATCAGTCAGGAAGTTAAATCTTGGTTGCAAATGGGTCTTCCAAATGGACAATGACCCCAAGCATACTTCCAAAGTTGTGGCAACATGGCTTAAGGACAACACAGTCAAGGTATTGGAGTGGCCATCACAAAGCCCTGACCTCAACCCTATAGAAAACTTGTGGGTAGAACTGAAAAAGCGTGTGCAAGTAAGGAGGCCTACAAACCTGACTCAGTTACACCAGCTCTGTCAGGAGGAATAGGCCAAAATTCACCCAACTTATTATGGGAAGCTTGTGGAATGCTACCCAAAACGTTTGACCCAAGTTAAACAATTTAAAGGCAATGCTAACAAATACTAATTGAGTGAATGAAAAACTACTGACCCATTGGGAATGTGATGAAAGAAATAAAAGCTGAAATATATCATTCTCTCTACTATTATTCTGACATTTCACATTCTTAAAATAAAGTGGTGATCCTAACCGACCTAAGACAGAATTTTTACTAGGATTAAATTTCAGGCAGGAATTGTGAAAAACTGAGTTTAAATGCATTTGGCAAAGGTGTATGTAAACTTCTGACTTCAATTGTACTTTCTCCACTCTTCCTCCTCATCCTGGCTCTCCCTTCCTCCTCCTCCTCCCGGCTCTCCCTTCCTCCTCCTCCCATCCTCTCCCCTTCCCAGCTCTCCCCTTCCTCTCCCCCTCCTGGCTCTCCCTTCCTCTCCCCTTCCCAGCTCTCCCCTTCCTCTCCCCCTCCTGGCTCTCCCTTCCCAGCTCTTCCCTTCCTCTCCTCCTCCTGGCTCTCCCTTACTCCTCCTCCCATCCTCTCCCCCTCCTGGCTCTCCCTTCCTCCTCCTCCCATCTGCTCCACTTCCCAGCTCTCCTTCCTCCCCTCCTGACCTCCCGGCTCTCCATCCTCTCCCCTTCCATCCTCACCTCCTCCTCCCTCCTCCCATCCTCTCCCCTTCCCAGCTCTCCCCTTCCAGGCTCCCCCTTTCCATCCTCACCTCCTCCTCCTCCTGGCTCTCCCCCATGTGTTTTTCCTGATATAGGATCTTCTTCATCTTACGGTACTGCAGGTTGTCCAGCTCCCTCACCGCGTCCTTGGTCCTCTGGATCAGATCCATGAGGACCCGCGGGGGGCGCTCCAGACGTACAAAGTCATGCTGGGGAGAAAAGAAAGTTTACAGGTTAGAGCAAACTAGGGTGGTTCGCCTGATATGAAAATGGGGTCGCGGGAGAATTTCCAAAATCCTGATTTTAAAAATAAAATAAAAAATATCAAAACAGGGTAGCCAAGTAGTTAGAGCGTTGGACTAGTAACCGGAAGATTGCAAGTTCAAACCCCCGAGCTGACATGGTACAAATCTGTCGTTCTGCCCCTGAACAGGCAGTTAACCCACTGTTCCTAGGCCGTCATTGAAAATGAGAATTAGTTCTTAATTGACTTGCCTAGTTAAATAAAGGAAATATATATATATATATATATATATTACAATATCGTCTTTGTATATCAATCATTTTAATGTGGTTAACCTTACAAATGTAAATGAAAATGATTCAAATCTAAAAGGTGAAATTCAACCAGAAAGCACCCTTAGATCATGGGAAAAGGTGGCACTTAACCGTTGCACTTGACTCATTCCCATGGTGAATGGCTAGGCCTGCTACGCTATGACACCACACACTATTGCAGAGACTTAGATACGAGCAGCTGTATTTGGTATGGGGAAAACAATGTGGAGAGTCAAAAGGCACATACACTCATTTCTATATCATGAGTTGAAATAAAAGATGCCAGAAATTTTCCACACACACAAAAAGCTTGTCTCTCTCAAATTCTGTATACAAATTTTCTTACATCCTTGTTAGTGAGCATTTCTCATTTGCCAAGATAATCCATCCACCTGACAGGTGTGACATATCAAGAAGCTGATCAAAACAGCATTTGTTATTTTATTAGGATCCCCATTAGCTGTTGCAAAACCATGATTATTACACATTTACATTTACATTTAAGTCATTTGGCACACAGGTGCACATTGGGCAGTTTTGTAGCAACACAATGCCACAGACGTCTCAAAATGTTGAGGGAGTGTGCAATTGGCATGCTGACTGCAGGAATGTCCACCAGAGCATTTGCAAGAAAACGTAATGTTAATTTCTCTACCATAAGCCGCCTCCAAATTAATTTTAGAGAATTTGGCAAGGTGTCCAACCGGCTACACAACAGCATACCACGTGTAACCACGCCTGCCCAGGACCTCTACATCCGGCTTGTTCACCTCTGGGATTGTCGGAGACCAGCCACTCAGACAGCTGATGAAACAACCAAATCATTTCTGCACAAACTGTCAGAAACTCTCTCAGGGAAGCTCATCTGCGTGCTCGTCGCCCTCACCAGGGTCTTGACTTGACTACAGTTCGGCGTCGTAACAGACTTCAGGGGGCAAATTCTCACCTTTTATGGCCACTGGCTGGAGAGGTGAACTCTTCATAGATGCATCCCGGTTTCAACTGTACCGGGCAAATGGCAGACAGCGTGTGTGGCGGTTTGCTGGCGAGTGGTTTGCTAATGTAAATAGTGTCCCATGGTGGCGGTGGGGTTATGGTATGGGCAGGCATAAGCTACAGACAATGAATGCAAGACCCCATGTCGCAAGGATTTGTACACAATTCCTGGAAGCTGAAAATGGTCCAATAGCCTGCATACTCAACAGACATGTCACCCATTGATGTTTGGGCTGGTCTGGATCGACGTGTACGACAGCGTGTTCCAGCTCCCGCCAATATCCAGCAACTTCGCACAGCCATTGAAGAGGAGTGGGACAACATTCCACAGGCCACAATCAACAGCCTGATCAACTCTATGTGAAGGAGATGTGTCGCGCTGCATGAGGCAAATGGTGGTCACAAGGTACCTGTGACCGATTTCCTTACATGAACTGTTGCATGTTGCGTTTAGATATGGGTTCAGAGCAGGACAATGCTCTATTCCATACCGAGGCATGGTAGTTATCGAGGGGGAGTGTTGGAAAGATTTTTCACATTGAGAGAATAACTGTTGTCATTCACAATGGATGTATAAAAACAGACATGGCTGACTTTCTTTGTAATGAAAATAAAATGTGTCTCCTTGCCTACGTAACATACATATTTGGTAAACTGAATTAACTGAATGCAAGCTTGCAGGGGAAATACAAAAACATTCCACAGATGAGTGACTGAATCAGTGGATTCAGATGATATAATTCTTATTGGAGAGAGTCTTTTAAAAGTGAGCCATGACCCCTACCCTCGCCTGTGCATGTTTCTAATAGAAAACAGCATCAGTAAGTGTCCCACATGAGTGATGACTGCTCACCTCCAACACCTGAAAGGGCAACTTTGGGACCTACTTCCTAATTCGTTTGACTGTGACCCTGGCTCAGTTGACATGCCGGTAAGTAAAATTAAACAGCTGATCGAGCCGTTATGTGACTGAATACATTCACGGGTCACTACAGAGGAGTTTTGGTTCATGACTCAAAGGGAATAAATACCCTGTCGGGATCACTCTGCTGCGTTCAAAGTAACTGGGAACTCTGAAATCTCAGAATTCCAACGTCAGTGCTTTCAAGACAACTGGGAAATCTGAATCTTGGGCCTCTTTCTAGAGTTCTGACTTTCCGACCTTAAGATCACTGACATCATGCTTCCACCTTGTATTTTTCAGAGTTCCCAGGTGTCTTATAGCACCATAAAACGCATGGTAACCTTCACCAGCTCATATCTATGTGAAGCTGGATTCACTACTCTCGTCTGCATTAAAACTACATATCCATCCAGGTTGGATGTGACCGCAGAGTTAAGGTGCGCTCTGTCGACTGCCCAGACTTTGAGGAGCTCTGACGCGACTTGCATCAACAACATCCATCTCATTAGTGGTAGTGAGATAGTGACTGTCATAGCCTCACATTAAAAGTATGTGATGATGAGTTGAAAATACAATCAGAAATACTGTTAGAATGTTTTAGCCCCAAATAAACAAGATAACATTGACTGTTAATTCCATAATGTTTTTCACATGGTTGGGGTGGCGAGAATTTTCAGCTATCAAAATGGGGTCGTGGGCCAAAAAAGTTTGGGACCCCTGAGTTCGAGGTCAGGGTCCATGAGGACCGTTGAGATTGGTGTTTTGGGGGTACTATTTAATGAAGCTGCCAGTTGAAGACTTGTGAGGCGTCTGTCTCAAACTACAGTGGGTGCAAAACCTGGAGAGGCCGACAAGCCACAGTGCCTTGCACCCACTGGGAGAATTTGGTGGAGGACCGGTGATGATCGGTTAAGTGTGCCTTGAAGATTTAAAAAAAAATCACTGACTGTCACCAGCAAAGCAACCCCACACCATCACACCTCCTTCTCCATGCTTCATAGTGGGAACCACACATGCGGAGATCCATTTACCTACTCCAAAAATCTCAAATATGGCCCAAAAGGACAGATTTTCACCAGTCTAATGTCCATTGCTTGTGTTTCTTGGCCCAAGCAAGTCTCTTCTTCTTATCGGTGTCCTTTAGTTGTGGTTTCTATGCAGCAATTCAACCACGAAGGCCTGATTCACGCAGTCTCCTCTGAACGGTTGATGTTGAGATAGGTCTGTTACTTTAACTCAGTGAACCATTTATTTGGTTGCAATTTCTGAGGCTGGTAACTCTTATTAACTTATCCTCTGCAGCATAGGTAACTCTCGGTCTTCCTTTCCTGTGGTGGTCCTCATGAGCCAGTTTCATCACAGCGCTTTATGGTTTTTGCGACTGCACTTGAAGAACCTCCAGTTTGACTGACCTTTATGTCTTAAAGTAATGACAGATTGTCATTTCTCTTCGCTTATTTGAGCTGTTCTTGCCATAACACGGACTTGGTATTTTACCAATTAGGGCTATCTTCTGTATACCATCCCTACCTTGTCACAACATTAAGAAGGAAAGAAATTCTACAAATGAACTTTTATCAAGGCACACCTGTTAATTGAAATGCATTCCAGGTGACTACCTCATGAAGTTGGTTGAGAGAATGCCTAGAGTGTGCAAAGCTGTCATCAAGGCAAAGGGTGGCTACTTTGAAGAATCTCATATATAAAATATATTTTGATTTGTTTAACACTTTTTTGGTTATGATTCCATATGTGTTATTTCATAGTTTTGATGTCTGCACTATTATTCTACAATGTAGAAAATAGTACAAATAAAGAAAAACCCTGGAATGAGTAGGTGTGTCCAAACTTTTGACTGGTACTGTATATATCAATACATGTGATTTCTATCTGAAAGAAAATCTCTATTGTCCATTGGTCACTAGAGGGCGCCTGTGGGTTATTCAACCTAGATAGAGTCCCTATCTAGGTTTATAGCAGGAATACATCCTATATAGATTAAGGGACATATGGGACAGAGTGGTAGCCCGCCCCCACGCCCCCATTGATTTTGTTAGTCATTCTCACTCAGATATCATACTGACATGGCATAAGTCAATACTAAATGTGGACAATTGCAGGAAATTAGCTAAGGAATTGCAAAAATGTCTCTTAATTGCATTAAACGGGTAGGATTGCATGAAATGTGTTCTAAAATTGCAGAAAACTTGCTTTAAAACTGCACATTTTCTCTACGTCCCATGGAAAAATTATCCACCGTAAAGAGGCGGACAACTAAAATGTTTTGCCGTGAGGTAGGGGGCCCACCAAACAATTCTTGCTTTGGGCCCCCAAAAGGCTCAAGCCGCCACCCACCCACACACAACAAAATATTTGCTAAATGAAATGTGATGTATGCAATGCCTGTGTGTCTCCCTGCACACCTATCTAACAGATACTGGCTGGGTAATATAATGTAATGTACTCTCTCATTCAGCAGCACACTGATGACATCATACTCTGGAAATAGAGATGACACATTTTCCTGTTTTCAAACAAACGGACGGAGAGAGAGAGAGAGAGAGAGAGAGAGAGAGAGAGAGATGGAGAGAGGGACTGAACAAGTGAGTGAGAGAATGAGAGCTCCCATGGACCAGGGGGCTTGGAGAGAGAAGGGGGAAAAGGAGAGAATGAGATACATTTGCTGTTTTTTTGGGGGGTTGTGTTTCCCATTATTTTGTGCCCAGTAGAAATGAATCATAAAAAATGTATCGTGCCACTTTTATAGTAAATAAGAATATAATATGTTTCTAAACACATCTATGTTAATGTGGATGCTACCATGATTACAGATCATCCTGAATGAATCGTGAATAACGATGAGTGAGAAAGTTAGACACACAAATTTCATAACCCTAAAATATGCTAACCTCTCACTGTTACAATAATAGAGAGTCTGTAATTTTCTCACTCAGTGGAAGTGGAACCTGAAGGGAAAGCATCTGTTGACAGCACAGGGGCACAGATTAGTGACCTGACTCCTAAAGAGCTCAAAGAGGGGCGGCGGGCAATGAGCGTGTGCGTTTTAATTAGGGGCTCGAGGGGCAGTGATGTGGATACCCCCTGCCCGACTCAGATTTGGAGGAAGTTGCCTACTCGACACTGGCCCAAGGTCAGCCTCACTAATAGTTAAGGTTATAATAATTAATTAAGGTCAGGATTTGGGGGAGGAAAAGCTGATCCTAGATCTCCACCTAAAGGTACACATACACCCAGAGCTCCAGACTAGCCCCCCACTGTCTCATCCCCTCCAGCCTACTAACCCCTACACTCCCTGGGCAGCCAGATAAAAAATGACAAGCCCCCTGGCTGGAACCCTGGAGAGTGAGAGTGACAACTAACCAAGAACGTAAAACACTTAGCAGGCAGTTCGGATTACCTGTCGGCCAAACAAACTAAAATATCTCCATTACACAGCCAGGCACACAATGAACACAACATGCACAAATTAACACACAAAATCAAATAAAATTATTGGTCACATACACATATTTAGCAGATGTTATTGAGGGTGTAGCGAAATGCTTGTGTTCCTAGATTCAACAGTGTAGTAATATATAACAATATATATATATATACATACTACCTCAACCAGCCTAACTGGTGTCTGTATGTAGCCTCGCTACTTTTATAGCCTCGCTACTGTATATAGCCTGTATTTTTAATGTTGTTTTATTTCTTTACCTACCCATTGTTCACCCAATATCTTTTTTTTTTGCACTATTGGTTAGAGCGTGTAAGTAAGCATTTCACTGTAAGGTTGTATTCAGCGCACGTGAAAAATAAACTTTGATTTGATAGGACAAATTTCTTCAGCCGCCTGAGGTTGAAGAGATGCAGTTGCGCCTTCTTCACCACTCTGTCTGTGTGGCTGGACCAATTCAGATCGTCAGTGATGTGTACGCGGAGGAACTTGAAGGTTTGCACCTTCTCCACTGAAGTCCCATCGATGTGGATAGGGACATGCTCTCTCTGCTGTTTCCTGAAGTCCACGATCAGCTCCTTCATTTTGTTGACGTTGAGGTTATTTTCCTGGCACCACTCCGCCAGGGCCCTCACCTCCTCCCTGTAGGCTGTCTCGTCGTTGTTGGTAATCAGGCCTACAACTGATGTGTCGTCTAAAAATGGGATAATTGAGTTTAGGCATGCATGGCCACGCAGTCATGGGTGAACAGAGAGTACAGGAGGGGGCTGAGAACGCACGTTGAGGATCAGCGAAGTGGAGGTGTTGCTTCAGGTGTTGTTTCATACGTTCACCATCTGGGGTGGCTGAAGTCCAGGACCCAGTTGCACAGGGTGGGGTTCAGACACAGGGCCATGATCTTAATGATGAGCTTGGAGGTACTATGGTGTTGAAGGCTGTGCTGTAGTCAATAAACAGCATTCTTACATAGGTATTCCTCTTGTCCAGATGGGATAGGGAAGTATGCAGTGCGATGGCGATTGCATCGTCTGTGGATCTATTGGGGCGGATATGCAAATTGAAGTGGCTGTAGGGTGTCAGGTAAGGTAGAGGTGATCCTTAACTAGCCTCTCAAAGCACTTCATGATGACAGATGTGAGTGCTACGAGACAATAGTCATTTAGTTTAGTTACCTTTGCTTTCTTGGGTACAGGAACAATAGTGGACATATTGAAGCAAGTGGGGACAGTAGTCTGGAATAGAGAGAGATTGAATATGTCCGTAAACATTGCAGCCAGCTGGTCTGTGCATACTCTGAGGACGCGGCTAGGGATGCAGTCTGGGCCGGCAGACTTGCGAGGGTTAACATGTTTCAATGTATTTTTCACGTCCGCCACGGAGAACGAGAAGGAACAGTCCGTGGGAGCGGGTCGCGTTGGTGGCACTGTGTTATCCTCAAAGAGGGCGAAGGTGTTTAGCTTGTCCGGGAGCAAGCTGTCGGTGTCCTCGACGTGGCTGGTTTTCCCTTTGTTATCCATGATTGTCTGCAGACCCTTCCACAGGCTCGTGTCTGAGCCGTTGAATTGCGATTCTACTTTGTACTGACATTTTGCCTGTTTGACTGCATTATAATAACTACACTGTTTGTATTCAACCATATTCCCAGTCACCTTGCTATGGGTTAAATGTGGTGGTTTGCTCTTTCAGTTTTGCGTGAATGCTCCCATCTAGCCACGGTTCCTGATTTGGGTAGGTTCTAATATTCACAGTGGGAACAACATCCGCTATACACTTCCTGACGAACTCAGTCACCATGTCAGTGTATACATCAATGTTATTCTCAGAGGCTGGCCGGAACATATCCCAGTCTAAGTGATCAAAATAATATTAAAATCATGGATTTCGATTGGTCAGACCAGCAATGAATAGACCTTAGCACGGGTACTTCCTGCTTGAGTTTCTGCCTATAGGAAGGGATGAGCAAAATTATGATCTGATTTGCCCAAGGGAGGGCGGGGGTGGGCCTTGTAGGCATCCCAGAAGTTGGAGTAGCAGTGCTCGAGTGTTTTAGCAGAGCAAGTACTAGAGTCAATGTGTTGATAGAACTTCGGTATCGTTTTCCTTAAATTTGCTTTGTTACAATCACCAGCTACAATTAATGAGGCCTCAGGATATGTGGTTGCACAAAGTCCAGTGTAGTTCCTTGCGGGCCGTCGTGGTATCGGCTTGAGGGGGAATATACACTGCTGTAACTACAACCGAAGATAATTCTCTTGGAAGGAAATAGGGTCGGCATTTGATTGTGAGGCATTCTAGGTCGGGTGAACAAAAGGACTTGAGTTTCTGTATGTTATCACAATCACACCATGAGTAGTTAATCATGGAACATACACCCACACCTTTCTTCTTCCCGGAGAGTTCTTTATTCCTGTCTGTGCGATGTACTGAGAACCCAGCTGGCTGTATGGACGGGCACAGTATTTCCCGAGAGAGCCATGATTCCGTGAAACAGAGTATGTTGTATGTTACAGTCCCTGATGGTTCTCTGGAAGGAGATCCTCGCCCCTGAGCTCATCTACTTTATTACCCAGAGACTGAACATTAGCAAGTAATATAGTCGGAAGCGGTGGATGGTGTGCACAGCTCCTGAGTGGGACTAGAAGTCCACTCCGAATACCTCTTCTCAGCCGGCGGTATCTTGTAGCGGCTTCTGGGATAAGTTAAAATGCCTTGGGATGTAAGAACAAAGGATCCAATTTGGGAAAGTCGTATTCCTGGTTGTAATGGTGGAGAGTTACCGCCGCTCTGATATCCAAAAGTTCTTTCAGTCTGTATGTAATAACACAAAAAACATTCTGGGCTAATAATGTAAGAAATAACACACACAAATAAACAGATACTGCAAAGTTGCTTAGGAGCTAGAGGCAGAGCTGCTATGTCTGTCCGAGCCATCTTTGTCTTACGCACACGCACATGCACACAATGAACACAGGTGAGCACAGTGTATTGGCAGATCAGGACGTACAAATGACAAAGACTGTGTGACTGTGCTTTTGTGCTCTAACTCAAGGGGGTCTATGGGGGCTGACTTCAGCTATCATTGTGCGTCAAGGGGGCTTGGTCAGAATGTTTAGTGAGTCCACAGACAGGCAAGCTTACACTTGAAGCTTTATCAACATCTAACACGAGGTGTAGCACAGCAAAAAAATGTAAAATAAAGTTCAAACACACTAAACAACAAAACCCTAACCCCTGTGGAACCAGTGTGTGTGTGTATGTGTGTGGAATAACCGCTGTGGAATCTTTGATTAATATCTTCTCTAGAGCTGTGGGAGGCAGTGAGTCATCGACATGCGTCCAAAATGGCACCCTATTCCCTTCTTAGTGCACTACTACCCATATGGCTCTGGTCAAAAGTAGTGCACTATATAGTGAATAGGATACCATTTAGGATGACACTCATCCAGATGGTCTTTGAGAGACTGACACAGGAAGTGAGGTGTCAGAAATAACAGGAAGTGCACTCACTCTCAGCAGCTCCCCAGACGAGGGTCTGTCCTGAGGAATTTTGAGGAGGCAGCAGTCAACGAAGCTCCGGAAGGGGTCCGACCTCGAAGAAGGATAGAGGGGTTGAGAGGTGGAGCGGAGGGACGGAAGAAAACAGAATGCAACAATGATTAAGCCAGGCACTATAGGCAATAGTAGTCAACATCCACTTTCCCACCTTTCAAACCAGAGTCAGGGCCAAGCGGTGCTTCTATAGTTATTCACCATGTTTGTCAGTGTTATTGAAAGTCCATCATCAAACTCTTTGCATGGGTACATCATACAGTCCACATAGTTTTCTAATTGTTGTACTAGTCTTAGCTCTGGGAGAAACAAGCATAAAGACATAAAGCTGTCACTTTCAATCATCTGTCAAAGTGTCATACATTCAGTAGTATACACAGAGTCAGGGTTAAGAGAGCACCTGTATTGCTTATCAACATGACACCTGCCTTCTTTCAGACTAACGCTGCATGGTGATGTTTCTGCTAGTTTCAGCTCTGAGAGACTATGTTAATGCCAGAGGCCTGTTTGAAACACATCCAACAACACACTGACACAGGGGCCACCCACAGAAATAAATGAATAGAAAATCAAACTCTCATTTCTTGGAGAGTGAGCGCTACTTGTGAATCTGCTTGCTTAAGGTTTCACAACTGCCACATTGACTCCTACACTGCAGAACAATGAGTAGCACTGTTCAGTACGGAACATGGACGATGAAAAAACACTTTCACCGTCAGGAAAATCCCCTTGTAAAGAGTGACGTATGCTGCCACTTGTTTCAGCTGTAGTACAAGGAACTGTATCTGTTGAAGGGAATGTATTCCTGCAGCCATATAAGTCCTATATCTATCTTGGGTCAAGTAGAGTACAAACTCCCACCTCTATGGTGTGATACTACTGTAAAGTGGGTGTAGTGCCATGTCATTGTAAATGTTGACATGTAGAGTAATATTCGACTGGATCTTCCTTCTATGCCAGTCAATGCACCATCAGAAAGTGTGTGTGTGTGTGGGGGGGGGGGGGGGCTAGTGTGATTGCTGCCTGTCTTTCTGCATCCTTCTTCCTTCTTTCATTCCATCCTCCCATCTCTCCCCTTGCCTCGCTCCCTCCATACCATCTGTCTGTCTCTCTCCATCCCTCTCTCACTGCCTCGCTTCCTCCATAACCATCCATCTGTCTGTCTCTCTCCATCATCCCTCTCCTCCTTCCTCGCTTCCTCCATAACCATCCATCTGTCTGTCTCTCTCCATCATCCCTCTCCTCCTTCCTCTCTCACTGCCTCGCTTCCTCCATAACCATCCATCTGTCTGTCTCTCTCCATCATCCCTCTCCTCCTTCCTCTCTCCCTGCCTCGCTTCCTCCATAACCATCCATCTGTCTGTCTCTCTCCATCATCCCTCTCCTCCTTCCTCTCTCCCTGCCTCGCTTCCTCCATAACCATCCATCTGTCTGTCTGTCTCTCTCCATCATCCCTCTCCTCCTTCCTCTCTCACTGCTTCGCTTCCTCCATAACCATCCATCTGTCTGTCTCTCTCCATCATCCCTCTCCTCCTTCCTCTCTCCCTGCCTCGCTTCCTCCATAACCATCCATCTGTCTGTCTCTCGCCATCATCCCTCTCCTCCTTCCTCTCTCCCTGCCTCGCTTCCTCCATAACCATCCATCTGTCTGTCTGTCTCTCTCCATCATCCCTCTCCTCCTTCCTCTCTCACTGCTTCGCTTCCTCCATAACCATCCATCTGTCTGTCTCTCTCCATCATCCCTCTCCTCCTTCCTCTCTCCCTGCCTCGCTTCCTCCATAACCATCCATCTGTCTGTCTCTCGCCATCATCCCTCTCCTCCTTCCTCTCTCCATGCCTCGCTTCCTCCATAACCATCCATCTGTCTGTCTCTCTCCATCATCCCTCTCCTCCTTCCTCTCTCCCTGCCTCGCTTCCTCCATAACCATCCATCTGTCTGTCTCTCGCCATCATCCCTCTCCTCCTTCCTCTCTCCCTGCCTCGCTTCCTCCATAACCATCCATCTGTCTGTCTGTCTCTCTCCATCATCCCTCTCCTCCTTCCTCTCTCACTGCTTCGCTTCCTCCATAACCATCCATCTGTCTGTCTCTCTCCATCATCCCTCTCCTCCTTCCTCTCTCCCTGCCTCGCTTCCTCCATAACCATCCATCTGTCTGTCTCTCGCCATCATCCCTCTCCTCCTTCCTCTCTCCATGCCTCGCTTCCTCCATAACCATCCATCTGTCTGTCTCTCTCCATCATCCCTCTCCTCCTTCCTCTCTCCCTGCCTCGCTTCCTCCATAACCATCCATCTGTCTGTCTCTCTCCATCATCCCTCTCCTCCTTCCTCTCTCCCTGCCTCGCTTCCTCCATAACCATCCATCTGTCTGTCTCTCTCCATCATCCCTCTCCTCCTTCCTCTCTCCCTGCCTCGCTTCCTCCATAACCATCCATCTGTCTGCCTCTCTCCCCTCCTCTCTCCCTGCCTCGCTCCCTCCATACCCATTTGTCTGTTTGTCTCCCTCCATTCCTCTCTCTCCCTGTCTCGTTCCCTGTCTATCTCTCTCCATCCCCCTCTCCATCCTACGGAGTGTGGTTTGGTGAATGGTAGATTACAGTAGAAGTCTGTGTACTTGAGCCTGATTCTTTAAATAGGCCTCAGCTGGGCCCCTCAGGTAATTACATAACATACACTATATATACAAAAGTATGTGTACACCCCTTCAAATTAGTGGATTTGGCTATTTCATCCACACCCGTTGTATAAAATAAATCACACAGCCATGCAATCTCCATAAACAAACATTGGCAGTAGAATGGCCTTACTGAAGATCTCAGTGACTTTCAACTTGGCACCGTCATAGGATGCCACCTTTCCAACGAGTCAGTTTGTCAAATTTCTGCACTACAAGAGCTGCCCGGGTCAACTGTAATTGCTGCTATTGTGAAGTGGAAACGTCTAGGAGCAACAATGACTCAGACGCGAAGTGGTAGGCTACACAAGCTCACAGAACGGGACCACATAGTGCTGAAGCGCCTAGGGCATAAAATAATGTCTGTCCTTGGTTGCAACACTCACTACCAAGTCCCAAACTGTCTCTGGAAGCAACGTCAGCACAATAACTGCTCGCTGGGAGTTTCATGAAATGGGTTTCCATGGCTGAGCAGCCACACACAAGCCTAAGAACACCATGCACAATGCCAAGTGTTGGTTGGAGTGGTGTAAAGCTCGCCACCATTGGATTATGGAGCAGTGGAAATGCGTTTTCTGGAGTGATAAATCACACTTCACCATTTGGCAGTCCGACGGATGAATCTGGGTTTGGCGGATACCAGGAGAATACTACCTGCCCGAATGCATACTGCCAACTGTAAAGTTTGGTGAAGGAGGAATAATGGTCTGGGGTTGTTTTTCATGGTGTAGGGGGCTAAGCCCCTTAATTCCAGTGAATGGAAATCTAAATGCTACAGCATACAATGACATTCTAGATAATTCTGTGCTTCCAACTTTGGGGCAACAGTTTGGGGAAGGCCCTTTCCTGTTTCAGCATGATAATGCCCCCGTTCACAAAGCGAGATCCATACAGAAATGGTTTCTTGAGATCGGTGTGGAAGAACTTGACAGGCCAGCACAGAGCCCTGACCTCAATCCTATCGAATACCTTTGGGATGAATTGGAATGCCAACTGCTAGCCAGGCCTAATCACCCGACATCAGTGCCCAACCTCACTAATGCTCTTGTGGCTGAATGGATGCAAGTCCCAGCAGCAACATTCCAACATCTAGTGGAAAGCTTTCCCAGAAGAGTGGAGGCTGTTTTGGCAGCAAAAGGGGACCAACTCCACATTAATGCCCATGATTTTGGAATGAGATGTTTGACGAGCAGGTGTCCACATACTTTTGGTCATGTAGTGTACTTTGACTGGGAATTCCAGGGCTGCGAAAGGTTGTGTTTGTGTGTGTGTGTGTGTGTGTGGTCAAACAGCTCAGTGGAGGGATGGTGATGACTTACCACTCGTTAGACTGCAGCGTGGGAGAGTCGTTCTGGGCAATGTGATATAAGGCACTCATAGCATTCATGTTGAACAGCGGAGGTTTCCGTTCCGCTATGGAGGGGGAGAGAGAGTTAGGAGGGAGTTCATATCTGGTTGACCAATAGGAAAGATAAGAGATACTACTGGCCTAGTAATTCCCATTATCTGTCTGTTTGTATAATAGTGTCAGTGAGTGACATGCAGTGTCTGAAATAGATAAAGGGCCACACTAAATCACATGAAAAACAGGACTGAGCGTCATTCCTCTCGCCAGATGGTGTAGCGACAGTTGAAGTCGGAAGTTTACATACACTTAGGTTGGAGTCATTAAAACTTGTTTTTCAACCACTCCACAAATGTCTTGTCAACAAGCAATAGTTTTGTCAAGTCAGTTAGGACATCTACTTTGTGCATGACACAAGTCATTTTTCCAACAATTGTTTACAGACAGATTATTTCACTTCACTAATTCACTGCATCACAATTCCAGTGGGTCAGAAGTTTACCTACACGAAGTTGACTGTGCCTTTTAAACAGACATCATTTGAGTCAATTGGAGGTGTACCTGTGGATGTATTTCAAGGCCTACCTTCAAACTCAGTGCCTCTGATTGACATCATGGGAAAATCAAAAGAAATCAGCCAAGACCTCAGAAAGATAAATTGTAGACCTCCACAAGTCTGGTTCATCCTTGGGAGCAATTAAAAAAACTTGAAGATACCACATTCATCTGTACAAGCAATAGTACGCAAGTAAATACCATGGGACCACGCAGCCGTCATACCGCTCAGGAAGGAGATGCGTTCTGTCTCCTAGAGATGAACGTACTTTGGTCCAAAAAGTGCAAATCAATCCCAGAACAACAGCAAAGGACCTTGTGAAGATGCTGGTGGAAACAGGTACAAAAGAGGTATCTATATCCACAGTAAAACAAGTCCTATATCGACATAACCTGAAAGGCCGCTCAGCAAGGAAGAAGCCACTGCTCCAAAACCTCTATAACAAATCCAGACTATGGTTTGCAGTTGCACATGGGGACAAAGATCGTACTTTTTGGAGAAATGTCCTCTGGTCTGATGAAACAAAAATAGAACTGTTTGGCCATAATGACCATGGTTATGTTTGGTGGAAAAAGGGTGATGCTTGCAAGCTGAAGAACACCATCCCAACCGTGAAGCATGTGGGTGGCAGCATCATGTTGTGGGGGTGCTTTGCTGCAGGAGGGACTGGTACACTTCACAAAATAGATGGCATGATGAAGGAGGAAAATGATGCGGATATATTGAAGCAACATCTCATGACATTGGTCAGGAAGTTAAAGCTTGGTCGCAAATGGGTCTTCCAAATGGACAATGACCCCAAGCATACTTCCAATGTTGTGGCAAAATGGCTTAAGGACAACAAAGTCAAGATGTTGGAGTGGACATCACAAAGCCCTGACCTCAATCCTATAGAAAATTTGTGGGCAGAACTGAAAAAGCGTGTGCGAGCAAGGAGGCCTACAAACCTGACTCAGTTACACCAGCTCTATCAGAAGGAATGGGCCAAAATTCCCCCAACGTATTGTGGGAAGGTTGTGGAAGGCTACCCGAAACGTTTGACCCAAGTTAAACAATTTAAAGGCAATGCTACCAAATACTAATTGAGTGTATGTAAACTTATGACCCACTAAAAATGTGACAAAATAAATAACTTCTGAAATAAATCACTCTCTCTACTATTATTCTGACATTTAACATTCTTAAAATAAAGTGGTGATCCTAACTGACCTAAGACAGGGAATTTCTACTAGGATTAAATGTCAGGAACTGTGAAAAACTGAGTTTAAATGTATTTGGCTAAGGTGTATGTAAACTTCTAACTTCAACTGTATGTCTATTGGTTTGACATTCTGAAGCAGGCCAAAACAGTAGGTTATCCTAACAAGTAATGATGCCTCCTGATATGTCCAAAATCATTTCTACACTGGAAGCTGAGAGGGTTAGTTGCAAGCTTTCTGCTCTACAGGGAGTCAAAGAGGAGAAACCTCCTACCAATGCTCTGACGAAGAGCATCTGCTTAACGACTAAAATGTAAATAATAAAGTGATGCAGTCCTACGCAGGTGATTCCCAGTAAAACAGGAGTACGCTAACTCACCCAGTTCTACGCAGGTGATTCCCAGTAAAACAGGAGTACGCTAACTCACCCAGTTCTACGCAGGTGATTCCCAGTAAAACAGGAGTACGCTAACTCACCCAGTCCTACGCAGGTGATTCCCAGTAAAACAGGAGTACGCTAACTCACCCAGTTCTACGCAGGTGATTCCCAGTAAAACAGGAGTACGCTAACTCACCCAGTTCTATGCAGGTGATTCCCAGTAAAACAGGAGTACGCTAACTCACCCAGTTCTATGCAGGTGATTCCCAGTAAAAAAACCCAGTTCTATGCAGGTGATTCCCAGTAAAACAGGAGTACGCTAACTCACCCAGTTCTATGCAGGTGATTCCCAGTAAAACAGGAGTACGCTAACTCACCCAGTTCTATGCAGGTGATTCCCAGGGACCAGATGTCTATCTTCCCTTCGTACTGACCCTCATCCATGGCTAGGATCACTTCTGGGGCCATCCTGGAACACACAGACAGATGTGCACAGGTGTTAGCGGTGGTGGTACTGACCAGTCAGGTGTTAGTGGTGGTGGTGGAACTGACCAGTCAGGTGTTAGCGGTGGTACTGACCAGTCAGGTGTTAGTGGTGGTGGTGGTACTGACCAGTCAGGTGTTAGTGGTGGTGGTACTGACCAGTCAGGTGTTAGTGGTGGTGGTGGTGGAACTGACCAGTCAGGTGTTAGCGGTGGTACTGACCAGTCAGGTGTTAGTGGTGGTGGTGGTACTGACCAGTAAGATGTTAGCGGTGGTGGTGGTACTGACCAGTCAGGTATTAGCGGTGGTGGTGGTACTGATCAGGTGTTAGTGGTGGTGGTACTGATCAGTCAGGTGTTAGTGGTGGTGGTGGTACTGACCAGTCAGGTGTTAGTGGTGGTGGTACTGACCAGTCAGGTGTTAGTGGTGGTGGTAGTGGTACTGACCAGTCAGGTGTTAGTGGTGGTGGTAGTGGTACTGACCAGTCAGGTGTTAGTGGTGGTGGTGGTACTGACCAGTAAGATGTTAGCGGTGGTGGTGGTACTGACCAGTAAGGTGTTAGTGGTGGTGGTGGTACTGACCAGTCAGGTGTTAGTGTTGTGTTAGGTACTGACCAATCAGGTGTTAGCTGTGGTGGTACTGACCAGTCAGGTGTTAAGTGGTGGTGGTGGGACTGACCAGTCAGGTGTTAGTGGTGGTGGTACTGACCAGTCTGTTGTTAGTGGTGGTGGTACTGACCAGTAAGGTGTTGGTGTTGTGGTAGGTACTGACCAGTAAGGTGTTAGTGTTGTGTTAGGTACTGACCAATCAGGTGTTAGTGGTGGTGGTACTGACCAATCAGGTGTTAGTGTTGTGGTAGGTACTGACCAGTAAGGTGTTCCTACGAAGGAGTTGGCAGGAGAAGCTATAGAGGCAGAGCCAAAGTCTGCCAGTTTGACCAGGCCAGGCTCTGTTAGCAGGATGTTTCCAGCTTTTACATCTCTAGAGAGCGCGAGAAAGAGAGAAGGGACAACATGGTCAGGGTGGTGGGATATTGTTAGGACACATTATGTAGCCTTTATGAACGATTCATGAATGCACAAATAAAGACGGACACCGTAAAGTGTTACAATATGTTTGTAGTATACTTCTCTTTCTTTGTTATTTATTTATCTATGATATATATCCAAAAAGCAGATGACAGGAGCTCAACTCCAGGAAGAATGTGGTTGAAACGTTGTGAATAACAACTCCAGATAATTAATAAAGACATTTCCTTGAGCACAGAAAACAGTGAGAGGACACTTGTAAAGTCTACTTTTGAGGCATAAAACCTTACAATTCATTTATGAAATTCTGTAGGGAATCATTTTTATTTAAGACATTTTGTCCTCAACTTTTGAACATTTTAATCAGTGACATAACGACCAGTAGTAAAACAATGCTTGCCAGAGAATTTAGGGCTTGGGAATTACTACTGTAATAGTGGATGCCTATCCTATTTGTGTATAATAAAAGAGTAACACGTGTCTTTATGGGAGCATAGTAAAACGATACGGGCTTCAGCACGTAATACCATTTTCCGTTAGTGACGTTCAAGAGGGCTTGTTGGAATGCACATGGAACTGAGATAAGGATTGCCAGCTATAACCGCTCTGATACAGTTCTCTGATAACGTCATTATTACCTAGCTGTGAAAACAGACACCACTTATCGTCTCAGCATCAGTTCAAATTTGGTTGTCGAGGAACATTTTAAATGTGGAAACAGACAGGTAGACCCGACCGACCACTCACCTGTGAATCATATTACGGGAATGTAGGTAAGCCAGTCCCTGCAAGGCACCATGGGTTATGGCAGCAATTTCAACCTCTTGGAGCGGTTTCTTATGAACTAGAGAGGATAGAAAAATAAACCAGAAGGGGAAAACCGTCAGAGCTATCTAGAGACACAGGGTACAGTAATCTGCCCTTCCTGATTTACACACAGCCACAAACAACCCCAACAGCATCTGCCTATTGGGTAAAGGGTTGGGATATTAGGGTTATAAAACACATTCAGGGCTCTGGTAGAACTATAGCCTGGTCCCAGATCTGTTTGTGCCGTCTTGCTAACGCAATGACTATAGAGAGGTGTTAAGACAGAGCAAACAGTTCTGGAACCAGGCTAGTAGAGCGAAGCCTTGACAAGGAGTCAAATGGCAAAGTGGAACTACAGTGGAGACCTTTCAACAGCACTTCACACACACACATACACACACCACCATGGGTGTTTAAAATGATATCCATGACAGCCAGGATGGGACACAAACACAAGTGCTATATATATATATATATATATAAACTCAGCAAAAAAAGAAACGTCCTCTCACTGTCAACTGTGTTTATTTTCAGCAAACTCAACGTGTAAATATTTGTATGAACATAAGATTCAACAGACAAACTGAACAAGTTCCACAGACATGTGACTAACAGAAATGGAATAATGTGTCCCTGAACTAAGAGGGGGTCAAATCAAAAGTATCAGTCAGTATCTGGTGTGGCCACCAGCTGCATTAAGTACTGCAGTGCATCTCCTCCTCATGGACTGCACCAGATTTGCCAGTTCTTGTTGTGAGATGTTACCCCACTCTTCCACCAAGACACCTGCAAGTTCCCGGACATTTCTTGAGGGAATGGCCCTAGCCCTCACCCTCCGATCCAACAGGTCCCAGATGTGCTCAATGGGATTGAGATCCGGGCTCTTTGCTGGCCATGGCAGAACACTGACATTCCTGTCTTGCAGGAAATCCCGCACAGAACGAGCGGTATGACTGGTGGCATTGTCATGCTGGACGGTCATGTCAGGATGAGCCTGCAGGAAGGGTACCACGAGGGAGGAGGATGTCTTCCCTGTAACACACAGCATTGAGATTGCCTGCAATGACAACAAGCTCAGTCCGATGATGCGGTGACACACCGCCCCAGACCATGACGGACCCTCCACCTGCAAATCGATCCCCCTCCAGAGTACAGGCCTTGGTGTAATGCTCATTCCTTGTAAGATAAACGTGAATCCGACCATCACCCTTGTGAGACAAAACCACGACTCGTCAGTGAAGAGCACTGACGTTGTTGTCGGTGATGTCTGGTGAGGACCTGCCTTACAACAGGCCTACAAGCTCTCAGTCCAGCCTCTCTCAGCCTATTGCAGAGAGTTTGAGCACTGATGGAGGGATTGTGCGTTCCTGATGTAACTCGGGCAGATGTTGTTGCCATCCTGTGCCTGTCCCGCAGGTGTGATGTTTGGATGTACCGATCCTGTGCAGGTGTTGTTACATGTGGTCTGCCACTGCCAGGACAATCAGCTGTCCGTCCTGTCTTCCTGTAGTGCTGTCTTAGGCGTCTCACAGTACGGACATTGCAATTTATTGCCCTGGCCACATCTGCAGTCCTCATGCCTCCTTGCAGCATGCCTAAGGCATGTTCATGCAAATGAGTAGGGACCCTGGGCATATTTCTTTTGGTGTTTTTCAGAGTCAGTAGAAAGGCCTTTTTAGTGTCCAAAGTTTTCATAATTGTGACCTTAATTGACTACCGTCTGTAAGCTGTTAGTGTCTTAATGACCGTTCCACAGGTGCATGTTCATTAATTGTTTATGGTTCATCGAACAAGTATGGGAAACTGTGTTTAAACCCTTTACAATGAAGATCTGTGAAGTTATTAGGATTTTTACGAAGTATCTTTGAAAGACAGGGTCCTGAAAAAGGGACATTTATTATACACACACGCACACACACGAGTCGGGGCAAGGTTAGGAATGTTGGGAGACTGAACTGGAACATTCATAGTGGAATATTGAGTGGAGAGGTTAGAGAAAAGGCTCATCTCTAAGCATGAATGTTGAATCATTAAACTTCTTGTAACTAGGGGGCAGTATTTTCATTTTTGGAAAAATAACGTTCCCAGAGTAAACGGGCTATTTTGTCAGGACAAGATGCTCGAATATGCATATAATTGACAGCTTAGGAGAGAAAACACTCTAAAGTTTCCAAAACTGTAAAAATATTGTCTGTGAGTATAACAGAACTGATATTGCAAGCGAAAGCCTGAGAAAAATCTAATCCGGAAGAGACTCATGTTTTGAAAGCTCTGCGTTCCAATGCGTCCCTATTGAGCAGTGAATGGGCTATCAACCAGATCCCTTTTTCTACGTATTCCCCAAGGTGTCTACAGCATTTTGACGTAGTTTCACACATTTATGTTGAAGAATGAGCGCAAGCGACTATATTGCGTAAGTGGTCACCTGACGGCTCTCAAGAGTGATTATTGCGTAAAATACAGAGGTAGCCATTTTTCCTCTCGGTCCTACTGAAAAGCCAACTGTCCCAGTTGATATATTATCAAATAGATATTTGAAAAACACCTTGAGGATTGATTATAAACAATGTTTGCCATGTTTCTGTCGATATTATGGAGCTAATTTGGAATTTCGTGACCGCAATTTCCGGTCGATTTCTCAGCCAAACGTGAAGAACAAACAGAGCTATTTCGCCTACAAAAATAATATTTTTGGAAAAAAGGAACATTTGCTATCTAACTCGGAGTCTCGCGAGTGAAAATATCTGAAGCTTATCAAAGGTAAACAATTTAATTTGATTGCTTTTATGATTTTCGTGACCAAGTTACCTACTGCTAGCTGGACATAATGCTATGCTAGGCTATTGATAAACTTATACAAATGCTTGTCTTGCTTTGGCTGTAAAGCATATTTTCAAAATCTGAGATGAGGGTGATTAACAAAAGGCTAAGCTGTGCTTCAATATATTTCACTTGTGATTTCATGAATAGGAATATTTTCTAGTAATATTTATCTCCGTTGCGTTATGCTTATTAGTGTCGGATGATGACAACAATCCCGGACACGGGATGTGTTGTTACAACAGGGTATTAAAAGATTCATAGAGCACATGCTCCGAAAGCATCCAGCTATTTTCATTGTGTTTGGATTTTGTAGCCAAAAATGTTCTTTGGATGAGCTGTGTGTGTGTGCACTACTCACCCTCTAGTAAATCTGATGCAGAGCCGAGGCAGTACTCCATCACCAGCTGGAAGAGACAGAGAGAAAGGTCAGAGGTCAGAAGTTTATAACATAAAATTGAAAGAGTGAAGAGAGACAATGTGTGAAAGAATGGTGGAGAGAAAGAGAGAGAGCCTGACCACAAAATGAGGTGGAAACTGAGCTGCACTTCTTAACCTCCTCCCCAATGTATGACCATATTAGAGAGACATATTTCACTCAGATAACACAGACCCAGATAGAATTTGAAAGCAAATCAAATTTTGATTAACTCCCATATGTACTGGGTGAAATACCAGTGTGCCATCACAGCAGCAAGATTTGTGACCTATTGCCACAAGAAAAGGCCAATTGGTGAAGAACAAACACCATTGTAAATACAATCCATATTTATGTTTATTTATTTTCCCTTTGTACTTTAACCATTTGCACATCGTTACAACACTGTATAGAGACATAATATGACATTTGAAATGTCTCTATTTTTTGAGTGCAATGTTTACTGTTAAATTTTGTTGTTTATTATCTATTTCACTTGCTTTGACAATGTAAACATATGTTTTCCATGCTAATAAAGCCTTTAGAACTGAATTGAAATTGATGCAGCTCTGCCACAGTCCACTGACCCAGGCAGTGTTATCTTTCAAGTAGCAGCCTTTATACTCAATGGTGTTTGGGTGGTGCAGCTGCTCCAAAAACTTGACCTCCTTGATGATGTCCTGCCATTTCTGAGGAGAAAAGGAAGGAGAGGGAGAGAGAGAGTTTATGGATAGGTCAGTTACAATTACACAAGAGAGGAGTTTGAACCTAACCTTTGACCCCAATCCTAACATAAATGTCAACACAAGGCCTTGTGGATCACAGGGAATGTTGAACCTCTGTTACAATGCCTGATATGTGACCGTTCGAAAGGCCAGGTTGTGAGTTCAAAGATTGTGAGTTGTGACCATCCTAATGTCCATAGGGAAGGAGTGTGTTGTGTCCATAGAGAAGGAGTGTTGTCCATGGAAAGTTGAACCTCTGTTTCAAGGACTGAGGTGTGACTGATAAAGCAGACAGTGGGAATGAGTTCCAGGTAAGTTAGTGCCGTTTCAAAGCCTGAGGCATGACCATTCTAGTTTGAGTTTAAAGTGAGACGTGACCATCTGTGGTCAGAGTGACTTCTGAGCGAGTGAGAGCTGGCCAGGGAATGTTTAACCTTAGGTGTGACTGTTATAGTGGACACACTGGCGATTCTGTGGCTCAGTCGGTAGAGCATGGCAGTGAGTGACTTCAGAGTGAGTTGGCTGGTTGGTTTGGACCATTATAGTGTCAGTGAGTGGCTTCAGAGTGAGTTGGCTGGTTGCTTTGGACAAAAGCAGTCTGACTTAAATGGGATATTATTTGACCAGGATAGCAGTATTATTTCACAGTGAGTTGACTGGTTGGTTTGGCCAGTATAGCAGTCAGTGAGTGACTTCAGAGTGAGTTGGCTGGTTGGTTTGGCCAGTATAGCAGTCAGTGAGTGACTTCAGAGTGAGTTGGCTGGTTGCTTTGGCCAGGATAGCAGTCAATGAGTGACTTCAGAGTGAGTTGGCTGGTTGGTTTTGACCAGGATAGCAGTCAATGAGTGACTTCAGAGTGAGTTGGCTGGTTGGTTTGGCCAGGATAGCAGTCAATGAGTGACTTCAGAGTGAGTTGGCTGGTTGGTTTAGCCAGGATAGCAGTCAGTGAGTGAATTTAATGTGTGTTGGAGTTGTACTCTCACCTCGGTGGTCTGTTTGCCATTGTAGGACATCTTCTTGATGGCCACCACCTCTTTGGAGTAGGAGTTTCTGGCCTGTAGGAGAGAGACAAGGGAGGGTGTGAGTGAGAACGAGACAGAGAGAGAGAGAGATGGGGGGTGTGAGTGAGAACGAGACAGAGAGAGAGAGATGGTGGGTGTGAGTGAGAACGAGACAGAGAGAGAGAGACAGGGGGTGTGAGTGAGAACGAGACAGAGAGAGAGAGAGACAGGAGGGTGTGAGTGAGAATGAGACAGAGAGAGAGAGAGAGAGAGACAGGAGGGTGTGAATGAGACAGAGAGAGAGACGGGAGGATGTGAGTGAGAATGAGACAGAGAGAGAGAGAGACGAAAGGGTGTGAGTGAGAATGAGACAGAGAGAGAGAGACGGGAGGGTGTGAGTGAGAATGAGACAGAGAGAGAGAGAGAAAGAGAGAGAGAGAGAGAGAGAGAGAGAGAGAGAGATGGGAGGGTGGATGTGAGAACAGGCATCTTTATATAAATACATCACAGTGGTATGAATACAGGATATGGGCCATCTTTTATAGAGCCGTCATCAGTACTAAAACCCACTAGGAACGACCATCATTTGTTAACCAGATTGTGCTGCAGTTCACATTTAGTAAATTACTACTAGTAAGTGAATAGTCCTTGCCAGAGTCAATTCATTTGCAAAACCAAGTGGAGCACTTGACATTCAATTCAATAAGTATCTGAAACATAGACAGCTGGCTAGCATCCAGTTGGAGTCTAAAAGCTGGTACAACTGGGTCAAATTATAGTGATACATCTTTATACAGTTAGAAGCCAGTTTATTAGGTACACCACCCCCATTAAAAAAATGGTTTGCTCCTAAAGACAGTCACATGACCGTGGCTTGCTATATAAAGCAAGTAGACAGGCAATCAGTAACTGTTTGACTGAAAGTTAAAATGGGAAAAATGAGTGAACTAAGTGATTTTGTGCGTGGTATGATGGTTGGTGCCAGACACACCAGTGCCAGTAGCCTCCTATGCTTTTCACACAGAGTCTAGGATCTACTGAGAATGGAGTGACAAAACAAAAAACATCCAGTCAGCGGCAGTCCTGTGGGTCAAAACAGCTGCTTGATGGAGGTTGAAGGAGAATGGGAAGAATCGTGCAAGCTAACAGCCACAAACAGGTCAATCACAGCACAGTACAACAGTGGTGTGCAAAACGGCATCTCGGAAACACATTACTCGTCGGTCCTCGTCACAGATGGCCTATGCACAGGACAACCACACCGGGTTTTATTCACATCAGCTAAAAGCAAGAAGAAGCAGCTCCAGTGGGCACATGATCACCAACACTGGACAATTGAAATGTAGAAAAACATTGCCTGGTGCTTGTTGCGTCATGCTGATGGCAGAGTCAAGATTTGGCATAAGCAGCATGAGTCCATGGCCCCATCCTGCCTGGTGTCAACAATACATGCTGGTCTTGATGGTGTAATGGTGTGGGGAGTGTTTTCCTGGCACAGGTTAGGTCCCTGGATACCATTTGAGCAATGTTTCCACGCCCCAAATAATTCAGTCTGTTCTGAAGGAAAAAGGGGGTCCGATCAGGTACTAGATGGGTGTACCTAACAAACTGACTGATGACTCTGGGTCAAATGAGAACAAACTGGAAACAATAATCAACTGTCTCTCTCCATTGACATCTCCACTTAAGGAGTTACTGAACGAATATGAAAGTACAGGTTTTAACATCACAGGAAGCTCCCTCGAGTTGAGATATGAGCATAGAGGAAACAGGCTGTTCTTCAGCTAGAAGCTAGGTACAGTACTTAACCTGCTGGTGGCCCAACTACACACAGTAAGAACATCATTACAGTCTTTGCACCTAGAGAACATTTTAGAGGCCCCCCTCTTGGCGTGTACGGAAATATTTGAATTTAAGCCAAATTCCTGCAATTCTACACATTTCTCCATGGAGCTGAGATAAATGTTTGCAGTTTTAAAGATAATTTCCTGTGCATTTTGCCATTGCTAATGCTGTTATTTTTCCTCAAACATAAGATTAAATGACACTACCGTTCAAAAGTTTGGAGTCACTTACAAATGTCCTTGTTTTGAAAGAAAAGCAAATTTTTTTGTCCATTAAAATAACATCAAATTGATCAGAATTACAGTGTAGACATTATTAATGTTGTAAATGACTATTGTAGCTGGAAACGGCAGTTTTTTTAATGGAATATCTACTATTTAATAAAGCTGCCAGTTGAGGACTTGTGAGGCGTCTGTTTCTCAAACTAGACACTAATGTACTTGTCCTCTTGCTCAGTTGTGCACCAGGGCCTCCCACTCCTCTTTCTATTCTGGTTAGAGACAGTTTGCGCTGTTCTGTGAAGGGATTAGTACACAGTGTTGTACGAGATCTTCCGTTTCTTGGCAATTTCTCGCATGGAATAGCCTTCATTTCTCACAACAGAATAGACTGAAGTGTTTCAGAAGAAAGTCCTTTGTTTCTGGCCATTTTGAGCCTGTAATCGAACCAACAAATGCTGATGCTCCAGATACTAAACTAATCTAAAGAAGACCAGTTTTATTGCTTATTTAATCAGACAACAGTTTTCAGCTGTGCTAACATAAATGCAAAAGGGTTTTCTAATGATCAATTCGCCTTTTCTAAAAATGATAAACTTGGATTAGCTAACACAACGTGCCATTGTAACACAGGAGAGATGGTTGCTGATAATGGGCCTCTGTACGCCTATGTAGATATTTCATAAAAAATCTGCCGTTTCCAGCTACAATAGTCATTTATAACATTAACAATGTCTACACTGTATAGCCGGGTAGCCTAGTGGTTCGAGCGTTGGACTAGTAACCGGAAGGTTGCAAGTTCAAATCCCCGAGCTGAGAATGTACAAATCTGTTGTTCTGCCCCTGAACAGGCCCACTGTTCCTAGGCCGTCATTGAAAATAAGAATTTGTTCTTAACTGACTTGCCGAGTTAAATAAAGGTAAAATTAAAAATTTAATGGACCAACTAAAAACTTGTTTTTATTTCAAAAACAAGGACATTTCTAAGTGACCCCAAACTTTTGAACGGTAGTGTATATACTGCTATATTCATTGTTTTTGGACTTTGCAATTCTCCTTGACTGTCTAGCTCTTATTTTGGTGATTGTTAGTTCTCATAGATTTTCTACATACAGTGCCTTTGGAAAGTATATAGACCCCTTGACTTTTTCCACATGTTGTTACATTACAGCTTTATTCTTAACTGGATTTTTTTTTTTTTAAATAGTCAGCAATCTACACACAACACACCATAATATTTAAACTCCCCAAATACAGGTGTGCCAAGCTATAGCATCATATCCAGGAAGACTCAATGCTGTAATCCAGACGGGAATCGCTGCCAAATGTGCTTCAACAAAGTACTGAGTAAATGGTCTGAAAACTTACGTAAATGTGATATTTCCGTTTTTAATTTTTAATAAATTAGCAAAAACAGTTTTTGCTTTGTCTTGATGGGGTATTGTGTGTAGATTGATGAGGACTTTTTTAAATCCATTTTAGAAGAAGACTAATGTAACAAAAACGTGGAACAGGTCAAGGGGTCTGAATATTTTCCATATGCACTGTATGTTATATCTGTTTTAAGACATTGAAGTTTACACTGAAAGCATTTTTATTTTTTTTACACTGTTTGGATTGAAGCAACCTGAAAAAAAATTGTTTGGTGGCCAGCCCAATAATTTCAATGGCAGAAAAATACTAGCTAAAACTCCCAATAAACTATTCTTGTGGATCACAGACAGCTGGGTAGAGAAGTGTGTCAATGACCACAATAAAGGCACAAGGATTTCATCATAGCCAGCCATATCAGCTAGACAGACTCACCACCTCATCCTCACACAGTGGCATTTGGTGACATGGTATTTTTGCCATAAAAATGTACTAGAACAGGATAAAAAAAAAAGATTTAGAATACGGCAATTTGACTGGAACACTTAAAAGGGTTAATCTGGGATTGGCACATGCATTTCTGGACTTTTAAATGAATGATACATAGCCATTGACCTCTGTTGTTTTTCGAATCTCAGATTGCCGCTTTAAAATAACAGTACATTGTTTTAACTCTATTTCTGTAGCCTTGTCTGGTCGATGACTGGACTCAGAAGAGCAGTAATGCCTGCCAACCCAGGTCCAGCAAAATATCCTGCACTACTATCACAAGAACAGTGTCAAGGGGAACAATAAAAAGGCACCAGGACTCTACAGTAAGCCATATCAGCCAGACTGCTAGGCTGACATTGAGTCCTGTAGCCTTGTGTGAAAATGACTGGATTCTATGTAGTAGTAATTCCCTACTATCTATCCACCCATCCATCGCCAGATGTCCGCGCCACATAACCCACAAAACAGCTGTCTTAGAAGGAAAGGCTTCCGAGTATGCCTCTTCTCCACCAGCCTTGAATCTAGAGAGGCTGAGGGAGGGGAGGGGAGGGATTGCAAGGAGAGAGTAGGAGAGGGATGGGGAGGAGAATGGAGGAGGAGTTGGAGGAGGAGAGGTGAATGGAGGGTTGAGAAGAGAAAAGGGAGGAGAGGGGTAGAAGGTTGGGAGGAGAGAGAAGGGAGGAGAGGATTAGAGGGGAGGAGAGGGTTAGAGGGAAGGGAGGAGAGAGAAGGGGGGAGAGGGGTAGAGAGAAGGGAGGAGCGGGTTAGAGGGAAGGGAGGAGAGGGGTAGAGGGAAGGGAGGAGAGGGAATGGAGCAGAGGGGTAGAGGGAAGGGAGGAGAGGAAGGGGGTAGAGAGAAGGGGGTAGAGAGAAGGGGGTAGAGAGAAGGGAGGAGAGAGAAGGGGGGAGAGAGAAGGGGGGAGAGGGGTAGAGAGAAGGGAGGAGAGGGGTAGAGGGAAGGGAGGAGAGGGAATGGAGGAGAGGGGAAGAGAGAAGGGAGGAGAGGGGTAGAGGGAAGGAGGTAGAGAGAAGGATGGAAAGGGGTAGAGGGAAGGGAGGAGGGAGAAGGATGGAAAGGGGTAGAGGGAAGGGAGGAGGGAGAAGGGAGGAAAGGGATAGAGGGAAGGGGGTAGAGAGAAGGGAGGAGAGGGGTAGAGAGAAGGGAGGAGAGGGGTAGAGAGAAGGGAGGAGAGGGGTAGAGGGAAGGGATGAGGAGGAGAAGGATGGAGGGATTGGTGCTGGCAGACTCGTCCTCTCTCTCCCAGCGTTGCTTTAGAATCAAAGGCTTTGTGTCATTAGTGACAGCCAGATAAAGAAACGCAGCATAGAAACTTAACGGAAATGGCAGCAGAGAGTTAATATCAGACAACCTTGAGAAAGTGTGTGATCTTGTCCCTGGACTCTGACATAGCCACAGACTAACATCAACCACAAAATGAAGAGTATACTCTAGCCATGCCAGCTAGTTCTGTGTAATAGTAGAGCCAATGCTACTCTTTCAAGTGTATAACCCCTACTATTAATTTATCACTACTAGCCTCCTAACTGGAGCGGCACTAGAGCTAAGTTGATGTGCACGTCTCCCACCCAGAACCTGTATACGGCAGGACCTCATTTCACGTACAAAGTAGACAGCCCCGAAGCTGCCATGGCCGATCTCGTGGAGGTCACAGAAGACTTCCTCTGGGTCATCTTTGAAGAAGAGGTCGGCCTGTTCCGGGTCCTTTGGCACACCCTTCCGCGTGGACGAGGGCATGGTGGGTGGGCTGGTGGGTGCTAGACGGTACCGTGGTTACCGCGGTGTTCCACCTCACTGCAGCTCTTCCTCCTCATCCACGCGCCCCGCATTCACCATAGCAACCTGGACGGAACACAAACGTACACGTTTGAGAGGGAGTAAGGCCAACATACAACAAAGAGCTGACATGTAGTGTATTCATATGATCGCTTCACAACATGACTTGTCAACTAAATGGACAATAGAGCATATTGAGATGACATTTACCAACCAGGACCTACAGGATAAACATGCAGAAACATACACACAGTTCAAAACACCTGATTCGGTACCAATCCCTGTCTACAAAAGTATCCTACTCATCACCATTTAACATATGTGCGTTGGTCACGTGGACAGTTGGCAGGGTAGAGGAAAGGGAAGGAGACCGTCATGCTCACTATCTCGTCCTGTTGTTCAACCATGCAGAAAATCACTCACACACACACACACACACACACACACACACACACACACACACACACACACACACACACGGACACGGACACGGACACGGACACACACACACACACACACGGACACACACAGAGGACAGCTGCAGCCGCTCGCTGTGAGTCATTGATGCATCACTTCCACACACAAACACACAGAGAGAGAACAGAGAGGGCCACGTGATCACACACGTAGGCTTGGGCGATATACTGTTTATACCGTATACCGGAGTATTTACAAATACTGACCATATGATTTCCAATACCGTAAAAAATATTAAATATAGATATATAGTATTGTTTTAGTGATGGGAATAACTTATGCGGAGGCTGCCTGAGTCCATGCTACGCTACTGCTTATAAGAACTATATGAACTAGCATAAGAACTAGAACTATAAGAAATCTAAGATGTATCAAATGATATCCAGTTCAGGGCTCTAGCTATGCATTAAATGGTTTGGTAACTTTCTAGCTACAGTGCCTTGCAAAAGTATTCACCCACCTCTGCGTTTTCCCTATTTTATTGCATTACAACCTGTAATTTAATTCGATTTTATTTGGATTTCATGGAATGGACATACACAAAATAGTCCAAATTGGTAAATAAGATCTGGTGCGACCAATAACCTTCAGAAGTCACATAATTAGTTAAATAAAGTCCACCTGTATGTCATCTAAGTCTCACATGATCTGTCACATGATCTATGCACATATACACATGTTCTGAAAGGCCCCAGAGTCTGCAACACCACTAAGCAAGTTGCACCGCCAAGCAAGCAGCACTATGAAGACCCAGGAACTCTCCAAACAGGTCAGGGACAAAGTTGTGGAGAAGTACAGATCAGGGTTGGGTTATAAAAAAATATCCAATACTTTGAACATCCCACGGAGCACCATTAAATCCATTATTAAAAAATGGAAAGAATATGGCACCACAACAAACTTGCCAAGAGAAGGCGCTGCAAAGCTCCACAGCGGAGATTGGCGTATCTGTCCATAGGACCACTTTAAGCCGTACACTCCACAGAGCTGGGCTTTACGGAAGAGTAGCCAGAAAAAAAAGCCATTGTTTAAAGAAAAAAATAAACAATCACGTTTAGTGTTTGCCAAAAGGCATGTGGGAGACTCCCCAAGCATATGGAAGAAAGTACTCTGGTCAGATGAGACTAAATTTGAGCTTTTTGGCCATCAAGGACAACGCAATGTCTGGCGCAAACCCAACACCTCTCATCACCCTGAGAACATCATCCCCACAGTGAAGCATGGGGGTGGTAGCATCATGCTATGGGGATGTTTTTCACTGGCAGGGACTGGGAAACGGGTCAGAATTAAAGGATGATGCTAAATACAGGGAAATTCTTGAGGGAAACCTGTTTCAGTCTTCCAGAGATTTGAGACAGGGACGTAGGTTCACCTTACAGCAGGACAATGACCCTAAGCATACTGCCAAAGCAACACTCGAGTGATTTAAGGGGAAACATTTGAATGTCTTGGAATGGCCTATTGAAAGCCCAAACTTCAAACCAATTGAGAATCTGTGGTATGACTCAAAGATTGCTCTACACCAGTGGAACCCATCCAACTTGAAGAAGCTGGAGCTGTTTTGCCTTGAAGAATGGGCAAAAATCTCAGTGGCTAGATGTGCCAAGCTTATAGTGACATACCCCAAGAGACCTGCAGCTGTAATTGCTGCAAAGGGTGGCTTTACAGAGTATTGACTTTGTGGAGGTGAATAGTTATGCACGCTCAAGTTTTCAGTTTTTTATCTTATTTCTTGCTTGTTTCACAATAAAAAATATTTTGCATCTTCAAAGTGGTAGGCATGTTGTTTAAAAAAAAAATATACAACCACCCCAAAAATACATTTTAATTCCGGGCAACAAAATAGGAAAAATGCCAAAGGGGGTATTTAATGTCGCAAGCCACTGTAAGTGGCTAGATGTCAAGATCAAGCTTTTTGGTTACAGCCGAGACATTCAATCCCCTTCTGGATCAAGATTCCCGTTGCCTAAATTGTTTAGTGTGTAGAAAAAAGTGCACACTGAAAAAAATATATAAACGCAACATATAAAGTGTTCCCATGTTCCATGAGCTGAAATAAAATACCAGAATTGTTCACAAAAAGCTTACTTCTCTCAAATGTTGTGCACAAATTTGTTTAGATCCCTGTAAGCGAGCGTTTCTGCTTGCCAATATAATCCATCCACCTGACAGGTGTGGCACATCAAGAAGCTGATTAATCAGAATGTATCATTCCACAGGTGCACCTTGTGCGGGGGACAATAAAGGCCACTAAAATGTGCAATTTTGTCACAACATGATGACACAGATGTCTCAAGTTGAGGGAGCGTGCAATTGGCATGCTGATTGCAGGAATGTCCACCAGAGTTGTTGCCAGAGAATTTAAACTACCATAAGGCGCTTCCAACGTTGTTTTAGAGAATTTGGCAGTATGTCCAACCGGTCTCACAACCGCAGACAATGTTTATGGCGTTGTGTGGGCGAGTGGTTTGCTTATGTCAGCATTGTGAACAGAGTGCCCCATGGTGGCAGTGGAGTTATGGTATGGCCAGTTATAAGCTACAGACAACAAACACAATTGCATTTTTATCAATGGCAATTTGAATGCACAGAGATACTGTGACGAGATCCTGAGGCCCATTGTCGTGCCATTCATCCGCCGGCCTCACCTCATGTTTCAGCATGATAATTCACGGCTCAATGTCACAAGGATCTGTACACAATTCCTAGAAGCTGAAAATGTCCCAGTTCTTCCATGGCCTGCATACTCACCAGATGTCACCCATTGAGCATGTTTGGGATGTGTACGACAGCGTGTTCCAGTTCCCACCAATATCCAGCAACTTTGCACAGCCATTGAAGAGGAGTGGGAAAACATTCCACGTCACAATCAACAGTCGTATCAACTATGTGAAGGGGATGTGTTGAACTGCATGAAGCCAACGGTAGTCACACCAGTTACTGAATGGTTCACACCCCTACTTTTTTTTTTTTTTTAAAGGTACACTACATGACCAAATGTATGTAGACACCTGCTCATCGAACATCCGATTCCAAAATTATGAGCATCATTATGGAGTTGGTCCCCCCTTTGCTGCTATAACAGCCTCCACTCTTCTGGGAAGGCTTTCCACTAGATGGTGGAACATTGCTGAGGGGATTTGCTTCCATTCAGCCACAAGAGCATTAGTGAGGTCAGGACTGATGTTGGGCGATTAGGTCTGGCTTGCAGTCAGCATTCCAATTCATCCCGAAGGTGTTCGATGGGGTTGAGGTCAGGGCTCTGTGCAGGCCTGTCAAGTTCTTACACACCGATCGACAAAACATTCCTGTATGGACCTCGCTTTTTGCACAAGGGCATTGTCATACTGAAACAGGAAATGGCCTTCCCCAAACTGTTGCCACAAAGTTGGAAGCCCAGAATCATCTAGAATGTATGCTGTAGCGTTAAGAGGCCTAGCCCGAACCATTAAAAATAGTCCCTGATCATTATTCATTCTCCACCAAATCTGACAGTTGGCAGTATGCATTGGGGCAGATAGCATTCTCATGGTTTCTGTCAAATCCAGGTGAAGTGTGATTCATTACTCCAGAGACACACTGCTCCAGAGTCCAATGGCGGCGTTTCCAAACCCATTTCATGAATCTCCAGACAAACAGTTCTTGTGCTAACGTTGCTTCCAGAGGCAGTTTGGAACTCGGTAGTGAGTTCGAAGACAGACCGTTTCTGCGCCAAACAGCACTCGGTGGTCTCGTTCTGTGATCTTGTGTAGCCTACAACCTCGCGGCTGAGCTGTTGTTGCTCCTAGACGTTTCCACTTCACAAAAAAATTACTTACAGTTTACCGGGGCAGCGCTAGCAGGGCAGGAATTTGATATACTGACTTGCTGGAAAGGTGGCATCCTATGACGGTGCCATGTTGAAAGTCACTGAGCTCTTCAGTAAGCCCATTCAACTGCCAATGTTTGTCTATTGAGTTTGAATGGTTGTGTAATCGATTTTATACACCTGTCAGCAATGTGTGTGGCTGAAATAGACTAATCCACTCATTTGAAGGGGTGTACACATACTTGTGTATATACAGTGTATCTGTAATCAACATATGCATATCTGTATTCCCAGTCATGTGAAATCCATAGATTAGGGCCTAATTAATACATTTATAATTGCCTGATTTCCTTATATGAACTCTGTCAAATCCTTGAAATTGTTGCGTTTATATTTTTTTGTTCGGTATACATAGCGCCCCTTGTGTGCACTTCCGGTAATACCATATACCTCGGTATGGTACAGAAACACTATGAACATCTGTAAACCGCTCAACCCTACACACACAGCGAGTGTAGCCGGGCAGAGACAGTCACAGACAATGATCATCATCATAATTCCCATGAGCTTCATCTTAGAGCTATTCATTGTTTTCAGATACAATGTGTCATATCAAACAATCTACTGTTCCAAAAAGGCATGGGCATATTTGTTCCTTTTTCACATGAAAGGCATGGAATGACACAGATTATGTAGAACCTTCGGAACAATGGTGTGTTCCGTGTGGTACATGCAGACTTGGCTTCCTGCCTGACTTCTTATCTAGCTCTACAATGACATAGACAGTTCATTATGTTCTCATGCTAACTAACTGTAGTGTGGTTGAGGTATTTCTCCTGAGCCGCAGCAGACCCTCTCTGAGCTGGTTACCACACCTCAGACGACACTGACTATTTGGTAGGAAACGGTGTGAATAACCTATAAATAATGGATGACAAGCCTGGTAACAGAGGTTCTAATGTGTAAGCTACATTACTGTACATTGTGTTGTACTCTTGGTATTCCAGCATTGTGTTTAACTAAAGTTCAGTTCTCACACATATTATCATTGCTACGTAATACCCGTGATAATCATGGGTTGAAACATTTAAAAAACAAACATGAATTGGTTCCACCATTGATGTTAGTAATGGGTGAACTACTGCCAATTTATCACAGTTCAGGGTCAAGATTTCTCAGATGTGTTCTGGATGCCATGTCTCTGGCTGGACTGGAGAATATTATAGACACAGAACAATAAATACACCCGTAAGCTATAGATAAACTACAAGCCTTCATTGACCCTTCTGACGTATGCCAACAGGGAAAACACAGTGTGTGTGAGCCATGTTTTGTTTCCATTTACCCCAAATCCATATAAAGCATTTCAAGTGTGTGTGTGTCTCCCTATTCATTGCATCATGCCAGTCTGTCTCCACTCCCCCCCCCACCACTCAATCTGAATACACAGTTTACACCAGATAAAAGAACAGAGAGAGAGGGGGGGAGAGAAGAGAATAGAGGTTGAGTGAGAGAGATGAGAAAGAGAACAGAGAAATTAAGAGAATAAAGAGATGAACAGAGAGAGAGAGAGAGAGAGAGAGATGGGTCAGGGATAGATAGAAGGATAGAGGGTCAGGGATAGATAGAAGGATGGAGGGTCGGAGATAGAGATTTGCTTCCAAACACCCAGCGCGCCCTAGACCTTTTGTCTGAGTACCAACTAGCACTTTTGTGCGTTTTGCCAGCAGCTCTTCGTTCTGCGTCAACCATTGCGCTGTTTATGACTTCAAGCCTATCAACTCCCGAGATGAGGCTGGTGTCACTGAAGTGAAATGGCTAGCAGAAGCAGGCTCATAAACATTAATTTAAACAGCAATTTTGTGCGTTTTGCCAGCAGCTCTTCGTTGTGCGTCAAGCATTGCGCTGTTTATGACTTCAAGCCTATCAACTCCCGAGATGAGGCTGGTGTAACCGAAGTGAAATGGCTAGCTAGTTAGCGCGCGCTAATAGCGTTTCAAACGTCATTCGCTCTGAGCCTTCTGGTAGTTGTTCCCCTTGCTCTGCATGGGTAACGCTGCTTCGATGGTGGCTGTTGTCGTTGTGTTGCTGGTTCGAGCCCAGGGAGGAGCAAGGAGAGGGACAGAAGCTATACTGTTACGCTGGCAATACTAAAGTGCCTATAAGAACATCCAATAGTCAAAGATTAATGAAATACAAATGGTATAGAGGGAAATAGTCCTATAATTCCTATAATAACTACAACCTAAAACGTCTTACCTGGGAATATTGAAGATTGATGTTAAAAGGAACCACAAGCTTTCATATGTTCTCATGGTCTGAGCAAGCAACTGAAACGTTAGCTTTCTTACATGGCACATATTGCACTTTTACTTTCTTCTCCAACACTTTGTTTTTGCATTATTTAAACCAAATTGAACATGTTTCATTATTTACTTGAGGCTAAATTGATTTTATTGATATTTTATATTAAGTTAAAATAATAAACAAATAAAATAAATTGTCCGATTAATCAGTATCGGCTTTTTTGGTCCTCCAATACTCGGTATCAGTATTGAAAAATCAGAATCGGTCGACCTCTAATACAGACCACAGTACCCCCAGCCACATCCACATCCACACGCCCACCGAAACCAATCAACACCCCCCCACGTCAACCATGCCCACACCCCATTTAGGCCCCCTCAGATCAGACCTATGCCCCTCCTGCCCACCCCATCCCCTGCAAAGAGGGCCTCAACATGGAAGTCACACACACGCCCAGGCAGTGAGCGGGCAAACAGGCCCAACCCCCACTCTTACACTAGCCCAAGCCAATGGCATGTACCAGATGCTCAGCAGGCTCTGCTCACACTTGCTGGCCTGAGGCCAAACCACACGACCAACAACATTGGACACTTCATGGAACACAAAGCTTTCACTATATCATCCTGGAATATCCAAATCCTGAGGTCATCTGCCTTTGGCCTAAAAAGCAGGAACCTGGACTTCACCAAAGAAATCGGTAATAAAGACATTGTCCTCCTGCAAGAACCCTGGTAGCTGGTTGTCCCATCCATCAAATTACCAGGTGTGAAACAGGGAAGGAACTCAGGGGGTATGCTAATTTGGTATAGAGCAGACCTAACTCACGCCATTAAATTAATCAAAACAGGAACATTTTACATTTGGCTAGAAATTCAAAAGGAAATGATCTTAACAGAGAACAATGTCCTCCTGTGTGCTACCTATATCCCCCCACTAGAATCCCCATACTTTAATGAAGACAGCTTCTCCATCCTGGAGGGGGAAATCAATCATTTCCAGGCCCAGGGACATGTACTAGTCTGTGGCGACCTAAATGCCAGAACCGGACAAGAACCTGACACCTTCAGCACACAGGGGGACAAACAACTGCCTGGAGATGACATCATTCCCTCCCCCATATGACCCCTAGGCACAACTATGACAACATAACCAACAAAAACGGGTCACAACTCCTGCAGCTCTGTCGCACGCTGGGTATGTACATTGTCAAGGTACACCTATAGTTCATCTCTTGGCAGTAGTACTGTAGACTACTTTTGTGACTAGGGGGCAGTATTTTAATTTTTGGAAAAATAACATACCCAAAGTAAACAGGATATTTTGTTTGGACAAGATGCTAGAATATGCATATAATTGACAGCTTAGGATAGAAAACACTCTAAAGTTTCCAAAACTGTAAAAATATTGTCTGTGAGTATAACATAACTGATATTGCAGGCAAAAGCCTGAGAAAAATCCAATTCGGAAGTGCCTGGTGTTTTGAAAGCTCTGCGTTCCAATGCGTCCCTATTGAGCAGTGAATGGGCTATCAACCAGATTACTTTTTTTTACATATTCCCCAAGGTGTCTACAGAATTGTGACGTAGTTTTACGCATTTATGTTGAAGAATACCCATAAGCGGCTACATTGTGTAAGTGGTCACCTGATGGCTCTCAGAGTGACTGTCGCGTAAAATACAGAGGTAGCCATTATTCCAATCTGTCCTACTGAAAAACCAATTGTCTCGGTGGATATATTATCGAATAGATATTTTAAAAACACCTTGAAGATCGATTATAAACAATGTTTGCCATGTATCTGTCAATATTATGGAGCTAATTTGGAATATTTTTCAGCGTTTTTGTGACCGTAATTTCCGGTCGATTTCTCAGCCAAACGTGAAGAACAAATGGAGCTATTTCACCTACAAAAATAATATTTTGGGAAAAAAGGAACATTGGCTATCTAACTGGGAGTCTCGTGAGTGAAAACATCCGAAGCTCATCAAAGGTAAACGATTTAATTTGATTGCTTTTCTGATTTCCGTGACCAAGTTACCTGCTGCTAGCTGGACAAAATGCTATGCTAGGCTATCGATAAACTTACACAAATGCTTTGTCTAGCTTTGGCTGTAAAGCATATTTTGAAAATCTGAGATGACAGGATGATTAACAAAAGGCTAACCTGTGTCTCAGTATATTTCACTTGTGATTTTCATGAATAGGAATATTTTCTAGTAATATTTATGTCTGTTGCGTTATGCTTATTAGTGTCAGTCGATGATTACGCTCCCGGATCCGGGATGGGGAGTCACTAGAGGTTAATTAATCACTGACCTCAAACCCAGAGTCTCTCAGAGCATTCACAGACAGGCCACTGTCACCCCTATCAGACCACAGCAAAATCACAATCTACTTGAACAGAGCAATACTCAATCATGAGGCATCAAAGCCAAAGGAACTGAGTAACATTAAGAAATGCTATTGATGGAAGGAATGCAGTTTGGAAACCTACCAAAAAATAATTATGCAACAACAAATTCAATCCCTTTAAGACAATTTCCTGGGCAAAACGTTTCACTGTAATAGTGAAGATGTAAACTTGGCAGTATAAAATCTTAACAGTATATTTGACCTGTCAGCTTCCCTATCAAATCTAAAAATCTCACAAAGAAAACGAACAACAATGACAAATGGTTTGATGAAAAATGCAAAAATCTAAGAAAGAAATTGAGAAACCTGTCCAACCAAAAACATAGAGACCCAGAAAACCTGAGTTTACGCCTTCACTATGGTGAATCACTAAAACAATACAGAAATACACTACGGAAAAAGAAGGAACAGCACATCAGAAATCAGCTCAATGTAATTGAAGAATCCATAGACTCTAACAACAAAATTGGAAAACACTAAACAAACAACAACACGAAGAATTATCTATCCAAAATGGAGATGTATGGGTAAACCACTTATCCAATCTATTTGTCTCTATAACAAAGAATAAAGAGCAAAAACATATACAAGGTCAAATACAAATCTTAGAATTAACTATTAAAGACTACCAGAACCCACTGGATTCTCCAATTACCTTGAATGAGCTACAGGACTAAATAAAAACCATCCAACCCAAAAAGGCCTGTGGGGTTGATGGTATCCTTAATGAAGTTATCAAATATACAGACAACACATTCCAATTGGCTATACTAAAACTCTTTAACATCATCCTTAGCTCTGGCATCTTCCCCAATATTTGGAACCAATGACTGAACACCCAAATCCACAAATGCGGAGACAAATTTGACCCCAATAACTACCGTGGGATATGCGTCAACAGCAACCTTGGAAAAATCCTCTGCAATATCATTAACAGCAGACTCGTACATTTCCTCAATGAAAACGATGTACTGAGCAAATGTCAAATTGGCTTTTTATCGTACAACAGACCATGTATTCACCCTGCACACCCTAATTGACAACCAAACAAACCAAAACAAAGGCAAAGTCTTCTCATGCGCTTTGTTGATTTAAAAAAACCTTTGACTCAATTTGGCATGAGGGTCTGCTATACAAATGGATGGAAAGTGGTTTTGGGGGTAAAACATACAACATTATCAAATGCATGTACACAAACAACAAGTGTGCGGATAAAATTGGCAAAAAACACACATTTCTTCCCACAGGGCAGTGGGGTGAGACAGGGATGCAGCTTAAGCTCCACCCTCTTCAACATATATATCAACGAATTGGCGCGGGGACTAGAAAAGTCTGCAGCACCTAGCCTCACCCTACTAGAATCTGAAGTCAAATGTCTACTGCTTGCCTATGGCCTACAGCAGCACCGAGATATTCTGCACAGATTCTGCCAGTACATCTCAGTAAGACCAAAATAATGGTGTTCCAAAAAAGGTCCAGTCGCCAGGACCACAAATACAAATACCATCTAGACACCATTGCCCTAGAGCACACAAAAACTATACATACCTTGGCCTAAACATCAGCGCCACAGGTAACTTCCACAAAGCTGTGAATGATCTGAGAGACAAGGCAAGAAGGGCATTCAATGCCATCATAAGGAACACAAAATTCAACATACCAACATACTAATTAGGATCGGACTAAAAATACTTGAATCAGTCATAGAGCCCATTGCCCTTTATGGTTGTGAGGTCTGGGGTCCGCTCACCAACCAAGATTTCACAAAATGGGACAAACACCAAATTGAGACTCTGCATGCAGAATTCTGCAAAAATATCCTCAGTGTTTAACGTAGAACACCAAATAATGCATGTAGAGCAGAGCAGAATTAGGCCGATACCCACTAATTATCAAAATCCAGAAAAGAACCGTTAAATTCTACAACCACCTAAAAGGATGCGATTCCCAAACCTTCCATATCATCACCTACAGAGAGATGAATCTGGAGAAGAGTCCCCTAAGCAAGCTGGTCCAGGGGCTCTGTTCACAAACACAAACACACCCCACAGAACCCCAGGACAACAGCACAATTAGACCCAAGCAAAACAAAAAGATAATTACTTAACACATTGGAAAAAATTAACAACAAAATGGAGCAAACTAGAACAGAGAGTATACAGTGGCAGAATACCTGAGCACTGTGACTGACCCAAACTTAAAGAAAGCTTTGACTATGTACAGACTCAGTGAGCATAGCCTTGCTATTGAGAAAGGCCAATGTAGGCAGACATGGCTCTCAAGAGAAGACAGGCTATGTATGTGCACACTGCCCACAAAAAGTGGTGGAAACTGAGCTGCACTTCCTAACCTCCTGCCCAATGTATGACCATATTAGAGAGACATATTTCCCTCAGATTACACAGATCCAAAAATAATTTGAAAACAAACTCAAATTTCATAAACTCCCATATCTACTGGGTGAAATTCCACAGTGTGCCATCACAGCAGCAAGATTTGTGACCTGTTGCCACAAGAAAAGGGCAACCAGTGAAGAACAAACAGCATTGTAAACACAACCCATATTTATGCTTATTTATTTTCCCTTGTGTACTAGAACCATTCGTATATTGTTACAACACTGTATATATACATAATGTGACATTTGTAATGTCTTTATTGTTTTGAAACTTATGTATGTGTAATGTTTACTGTACATTTGTATTGTTTATTTCACTTTTGTATATTATCTACCTCACTTCCTTTGGCAATGTTAAAACATGTTTCCCATGCCAATAAAGCCCCTTGAATTGAATATATCGAAGGATAGAAGGTCAGAGATAGATAGAAGGATAGAGGGTCAGAGATAGATAGAAGGATAGAGGGTCAGAGATAGATAGAAGGATAGAGGATAGGGGACAGATATATAGAAGGATAGAGAATAGAGGGTCAGAGATAGAAGGATAGAGGGTCGGGGATAGATATATAGAAGGATAGAGGGTCAGAGATAGATGGAAGGATAGAGGATAGAGGGTCAGAGATAGATAGAAGGATAGAGGATAGGGGACAGATATATAGAAGGATAGAGGATAGAGGGTCAGAGATAGATAGAAGGATAGAGGATAGGGGACAGATATATAGAAGGATAAAGGATAGAGGGTCAGAGATGGATAGAAGGATATGGGTCGGGGATAGATACAGTGCCTTGCGAAAGTATTCGGCCCCCTTGAACTTTGCGACCTTTTGCCACATTTCAGGCTTCAAACATAAAGATATAAAACTGTATTTTTTTGTGAAGAATCAACAACAAGTGGGACACAATCATGAAGTGGAACGACATTTATTGGATATTTCAAACTTTTTTAACAAATCAAAACTGAAAAATTGGGCGTGCAAAATTATTCAGCCCCCTTAAGTTAATACTTTGTAGCGCCACCTTTTGCTGCGATTATAGCTGTCAGTCGCTTGTCTCTATCAGTTTTGCACATCGAGAGACTGAAATTTTTTCCCATTCCTCCTTGCAAAACAGCTCGAGCTCAGTGAGGTTGGATGGAGAGAATTTGTGAACAGCAGTTTTCAGTTCTTTCCACAGATTCTCGATTGGATTCAGGTCTGGACTTTGACTTGGCCATTCTAACACCTGGATATGTTTATTTTTGAACCATTCCATTGTAGATTTTGCTTTATGTTTTGGATCATTGTCTTGTTGGAAGACAAATCTCCGTCCCAGTCTCAGGTCTTTTGCAGACTCCATCAGGTTTTCTTCCAGAATGGTCCTGTATTTGGCTCCATCCATCTTCCCATCAATTTTAACCATCTTCCCTGTCCCTGCTGAAGAAAAGCAGGCCCAAACCATGATGCTGCCACCACCATGTTTGACAGTGGGGATGGTGTGGTCAGGGTGATGAGCTGTGTTGCTTTTACGCCAAACATAACGTTTTGCATTGTTGCCAAAAAATTCAATTTTGGTTTCATCTGACCAGAGCACCTTCTTCCACATGTTTGGTGTGTCTCCCAGGTGGCTTGTGGCAAACTTTAAACGACACTTTTTATGGATATCTTTAAGAAATGGCTTTCTTCTTGCCACTCTTCCATAAAGGCCAGATTTGTGCAATATACGACTGATTGTTGTCCTATGGACAGAGTCTCCCACCTCAGCTGTAGATCTCTGCAGTTCATCCAGAGTGATCATGGGCCTCTTGGCTGCATCTCTGATCAGCCTTCTTGTATGAGCTGACAGTTTAGAGGAACGGCCAGGTCTTGGTAGATTTGCAGTGGTCTGATACTCCTTCCATTCCAATATTATTGCTTGCACGGTGCTCCTTGGGATGTTTAAAGCTTGGGAAATCTTTTTGCATCCAAATCCGGCTTTAAACTTCTTCACAACAGTATCTCGGACCTGCCTGGTGTGTTCCTTGTTCTTCATGATGCTCTCTGCGCTTTTAACGGACCTCTGAGACTATCACAGTGCAGGTGCATTTATACGGAGACTTGATTACACACAGGTGGATTGTATTTATCATCATTAGTCATTTAGGTCAACATTGGATCATTCAGAGATCCTCACTGAACTTCTGGAGAGAGTTTGCTGCACTGAAAGTAAAGGGGCTGAATAATTTTGCACGCCCAATTTTTCAGTTTTTGATTTGTTAAAAAAGTTTGAAATATCCAATAAATGTCGTTCCACTTCATGATTGTGTCCCACTTGTTGTTGATTCTTCACAAAAAAAATACAGTTTTATATCTTTATGTTTGAAGCCTGAAATGTGGCAAAAGGTCGCAAAGTTCAAGGGGGCCGAATACTTTCGCAAGGCACTGTATATAGAAGGATAGAGGGTCAGAGATAGATAGAAGGATAGAGGATAGGGGACAGATATATAGAAGGATAGAGGGTCAGAGATAGATAGAAGGATAGAGGATAGGGGACAGATATATAGAAGGATAGAGGGTCAGGGATAGATAGAAGGATAGTGGGTCAGGGATAGATAGAAGGATAGAGGGTCAGGGATAGATAGAAGGATAGCGGGTCGGAGATAGATAGAAGGATAGCGGGTCGGAGATAGATAGAAGGATAGAGGGATGGGGATAGATAGAAGGATAGAGGGATGGGAATAGATAGAAGGATAGAGGGTTGGGATAGATAGAAGGATAGAGGGTCAGTGATAGATAGAAGGATAGAGGGTCAGTGATAGATAGAAGGATAGAGGGATGGGGATAGATAGAAGGATAGAGGGATGGGAATAGATAGAAGGATAGAGGGTTGGGATAGATAGAAAGAAGGTTGGAGATAGAAAGAAGGATAGAGGACAGGGTCGGAGATAAAAATGGAGCAAATGAAGAGGTCACATGGCCTCTCTAGGGCCCCTTTGCTTCCTTCTCTCTTCCCTCTTTTCTTGCTCCCCCCTCCTCCCCCCTTCAGGAATGTATGATATGATGCAACTTGGCAACAACAGGTTGAAACTGTGCTGTTGGTCCTCACTACCCGCTTACACCATGTGTGTGTGTGTGCACGCGCATATTGAAATAATTGCAGATCTATCTATGAATGACACTGTGCTGAGGGATGTGATTAGGGACGCGGCTTAGACAGATTAGGGAGTTAGTGCGTGGGTGTGTGTGTGTGTGTGTAAATCGAAGCATGTGTGCTCACGTGTGTGTGTGTGCGCGCGCGCGCGAGTGAGCATACATACATGCGTCTGTGCGAATGAGTTGAGCGAAGGCACACACATGTCCTCACCTTTGCAATTGCACACAAACATACACTCCCGTTAAGAATATTGGTAAACAGACATGCTCTTACATATCCTCTTGCCCAAATACACACATTTCACCCACCAATATGGTGGTTTCTCACGCTGTGGGCTCCCTGAGGCCACTGCACTGCCATTACTAATTCATCTTCAAACGTGATGCTATGAAAGAAGCCCATCAGGCTGCTGAATATTACATTCTACAGCTCTGCTCTGATACACACACGCAGAAACGTCTTCACGGGACCAAAAAGACCAAAATGGACCTGGGGCTTGATATGCATACATTGTTTTAAATGGAGACCCATATAGACCTGGTCAGAGTCAGACCGATCCGCGTGAGGGAAGCAGCAGAAAAGTAATTTTTTTAAGCGACTTTACTAACCAGAGCTGATAAAAAGCGAGAGAAGAGATAGAGGCAGAGAGAGAGAGAGAGAGAGAGAGACAGAGAGAGAGAGAGAGAGAGAGAGAGAGAGAGAGAGAGAGAGAGGTGCCTCTCTAGCAGGCTGGGAGGGGAGGGAGGGGGCTCTAAGCTGGGAGAGATGCTATAGTTATTTATCATCCACAGATGCTATAGCAGGGAGATGCTAGGGAGGGATGAGCTAGGTTATTTATCATCCACTATGATAGATGCTAAGCTAGGTTATTTATCATCCACTATGACAAGCCAACTCCACTATGATCGCTAAGTTATTTATCACCCACTATGACAGATGCTATAGCTCGTTATTTATCATCCACTATAGCTATAGCTAGGTTATTTATCCACTATGATAGATGCTATAACTAGGTTATTTATCATCCACTATGATAGATGCTATAGTTATTTATCATCCACTAGCTATAGCTAGGTTATTTATCATCCACTATGATAGATGCTATAACTAGGTTATTTATCATCCACTATGATAGATGCTATAACTAGGTTATTTATCATCCACTATGATAGATGCTATAGAGGTTATTTATCATCCACTATGATAGATGCTATAGCTAGGTTATTTATCATCCACTATGATAGATGCTATAGCTAGGTTATTTATCATCCACTATGATAGATGCTATGTTATTTATCATCCACTATGATAGATGCTATAGCTAGGTTATTTATCATCCACTATGATAGATGCTATAGCTAGGTTATTTATCATCCACTATGATAGATGCTATAGCTAGGTTATTTATCATCCACTATGATAGATGCTATAGCTAGGTTATTTATCATCCACTATGATAGATGCTATAGCTAGGTTATTTATCATCCACTATGATAGATGCTATAACTAAGTTATTTATCATCCACTATGATAGATGCTATAGCTGTTATTTATCATCCACTATAGATGCTATAGCTAGGTTATTTATCATCCACTATGATAGATGCTAAGTTATTTATCATCCACTATGATAGATGTTAGGTTATTTATCATCCACTATGATAGATGCTATTTATCATCCACTATGATAGATGCTATAGCTAGGTTATTTATCATCCATGTTAGATATGTTAGATTTATAGGTTATTTATCCACTATGATAGATGCTATATAGGTTATTTATCATCCACTATGATAGATGCTATAGCTAGGGTTATTTATCATCCACTATGATAGATGCTATAGCTAGGTTATTTATCATCCACTATGATAGATGCTATAACTAGGTTATTTATCATCCACTATGATAGATGCTATAACTGATAGATGCTATAGCTAGGTTATTTATCATCCACTATGATAGATGATGCTAGGTTATTTATCATCCACTATGATAGATGGTTATTTATCATCCACTATGATAGATGCTATAGCTAGGTTATTTATCATCCACTATGATAGATGCTATAGCTAGGTTATTTATCATCCACTATGATAGATGCTATGATAGATGCTATAGCTAGGTTATTTATCATCCACTATGATAGATGCTATATAGGTTATTTATCATCCACTATGATAGATGCTATAGCTAGGTTATTTATCATCCACTATGATAGATGCTATAGCTAGGTTATTTATCATCCACTATGTTAGATGCTATAGCTAGGTTATTTATCATCCACTATGATAGATGTCACTATGATAGATGTTATTTATCATCCACTATGATAGATGCTATAGCTAGGTTATTTATCATCCACTATGATAGATGCTATAACTAGGTTATTTATCATCCACTATGATAGATGCTATAACTAGGTTATTTATCATCCACTATGATAGATGCTATAGCTAGGTTATTTATCATCCACTATGATAGATGCTATAGCTAGGTTATTTATCATCCACTATGATAGATGCTATAGCTCGGTTATTTATCATCCACTATGATAGATGCTATAGCTAGGTTATTTATCATCCACTATGATAGATGCTATAGCTAGGTTATTTATCATCCACTATGATAGATGCTATAGCTAGGTTATTTATCATCCACTATGATAGATGCTATTGCTAGGTTATTTATCATCCACTATGATAGATGCTATAGCTAGGTTATTTATCATCCACTATGTTAGATGACTGTTATTTATCATCCACTATGATAGATGCTAGCAGGTTATTTATCATCCACTATGATAGATGCTCTAGGTTATTTATCATCCACTAGATGCGCTAGGTTATTTATCACCTGATGTACAGTGAGATAGATGTTGATAGCTTGGGTGTACAGTGCATTCAGGAAGTATTCACACCCCTTGACTTTTTTCCACATTTAGCTGTGTTACAAAGTGGGATTAAAATTGATTTAATTATATATATTTTTTGTAAACAATCTACACAAAATACTATGGTGTCAAAGTGGAAGAAATATTCTAACATTTGTAAGAAATTAACTGCTTTAATGTGGATGCTACCATGATTCGTGAGAAAGTTACACAAAAATCATACCCCGCAAGACATGCTAACCTCTCACCATTATAATAATGAAGAATGGCGCCGAAGGAGATTGTTCTATTGCATATGTTTTTTTCATATTATTTGTACCTTACTATGTACGTTATATTTCTGCCACCGTGTCCTATGACCGAAAAGAGCTTCTAGATATCAGGACAGCAATTCCTCACCCCGTACTGCAGGAATACTTATTTTTCAACGAGTCAGACGAGAATTATTTACATGAGACGCCCGACAAGGCCCCCATCCCTGTCATTCGCAGGAGAAAAAGACGAAGGTATCAGAGACTGAGGTATCAGGGATGAAGGTCCGGGTGCCTTGTAAGGATCCAATGCCGAGATGGCAATCTACTTTTACCATCGGTCCTATTAGCCAACGTACAATCAATCGATAATAAAACAGACGGACTACGATGACATATATCCTACCAAAGTGACATTAAAAACTGCCTTATCTTACGTTTCACCGAGTCGTGGCTGACCGACGACATGAATTACATACAGCTGGCGTTAACATTAACTCAAACAGCACTTTCGTGTGTTTTGCCAGCAGCTCTTCGTTGTGCATCCAGCATTGCGCTGTTTATGACTTCAAGCCTATCAACTCCCAAGATGAGGCTGGTGTAACCGAAGTGAAATAGCTAGCTAGTTAATTGTAGTTGTGTTGCTGGTTCGAGCCCAGGGAGGAGCAAGGAGAGGGACGGAAGCTATACTGTTACACTGGCAATACTAAAGTGCCTATAAGAACATCCAATAGTCAAAGGTTAATGAAATTCAAATGGTATAGAGGGAAATAGTCTTATAATTCCTAAAATAACTACAACCTAAAACTTCTTACCTGGGAATATTGAAGACTGATGTTAAAAGGAACCACAAGCTTTCATATGTTCTCATGTTCTGAGCAAGGAACTGAAACGATAGCTTTCGTACATAGCACATATTGCACTTTTAATTTCTTCCCCAACACTTTGTTTTTGTATTATTTAAACCAAATTGAACATGTTTCATTATTTACTTGAGGCTAAATTGATTTTATTGCTGTATTATATTAAGTTAAATAAGTGTTCATTCAGTATTGTTATAATTGTCATTATTACGAATAAAAAATACATTTAAAAAAGAATTGGCCGATTAATCGGTATCGGCTTTTATGGTCCTCCAATAATCGGTATCGGCATTGAAAAATCATAATCGGTCGACCTCTAATCTCTATTGCACTCAACACTACCCTTTCTCACCTGGACAAAAGTAACACCCATGTGAGAATGCTATTCATTGACTTCAGCTCAGCGTTCAACACCATAGTGCCCTCAAAGCTAATCACTAAGCTAAGGACCCTGGGACTAAACAACACCCTCCTCAACTGGATCCTGGACTTCCTGACGGGCCGCCCCCCAGGTGGTAAGGGTAGGTAACAACACATCCTCCACACTGATCCTCAACACGGGGGCCCCTCAGGGGTGCATGCTCAGTCCCCTCCTGTACTCCCTGTTCACTCATGACTGCATTCCCAGAAACGCTCCCAACACCATCATCAAGTTTTCTGATGACACAACAGTGACAATGATGAGACAGCCTATAGGGAGCAGGTCAGAGACCTGGACGTGTGGTGACAGGACAACAACCTCTCCCTCAACGTGATTAAGACAAAGGAGAGGATTGTGGACTACAGGAAAAGGAGGATCGAGTACGCCCCCATTCTCATCGAGGGGGCTGCAGTGGAGCAGGTTGTAAGCTTCAATTTCCTTGGTGTCCACATCACCAACAAACTATCATGGTCCAAACACACTAAGACAGTTGTGAAAAAGCCTATTCCCCCTCAGGAGACTGAAAAGATTTGGCATGGGTCTTCAGATCCTCAAAAGGTTCTACAGCTGCATCATCGAAAGCATGGTTGCACTGGTTGCATCACTGCCTGGTATGTCAATTGCTCGGCCTCCTACCGCAAGGCACTACTACCATACGGCCCAGTACATCACTGGTGCCTCTATACCATGCGGTGTCAGAGGAAGGCCCCAAAAAATTGTCAAAGACTCCAGCCACCCTAGTCATAGACTGTTACCTCTGCTACTACATACCCCCCCTTTTCATTGTATCCAATTGGTAGTAGTTACAGTCTTGTCTCTTCGCAGCAACTCCCATACGGACTCGGGAGAGGCGAAGGTAGAGAGCCTCAGTCAGTGAACTTATTTTGAATTTTTATTTTGTAATGTTTACTCTTTTTTTTTGTTAACACTTAAAAATATATATATGTTTATTATTTTGTCTTTTTTTAATTTAGATTTTTAGAATTTGAATGTTTTTATTATTTTATTCATTTTAAAAAATTGGTTGAGGGCTTGTCAGTCAGCATTTAAATGTGAGTTTACACCTGTTGGTTGAGGGCTTGTCATTCAGCATTTCACTATGATGTTTACACCTGTTGGTTGAGGGCTTGTCATTCAGCATTTCACTATGAGGTTTACACCTGTTGGTTGAGGGCTTGTCATTCAGCATTTCACTATGAGGTTTACACCTGTTGGTTGAGGCTTGTCATTGCATTTCTATGAAGTTTACACCTGTTGGTTGAGGGCTTGTCATTCAGCATTTCACTATGATGTTTACACCTGTTGGTTGAGGGCTTGTCATTCAGCATTTCACTATGAGGTTTACACCTGTTGGTTGAGGGCTTGTCATTCAGCATTTCACTATGAAGTTTACACCTGTTGGTTGAGGGCTTGTCATTCAGCATTTCACTATGAGGTTTACACCTGTTGGTTGAGGGCTTGTCAGTCAGCATTTCACTATGAGGTTTACACCTGTTGGTTGAGGGCTTGTCCGTCAGCATTTCACTATGAGATTTACACCTGTTGGTTGAGGGCCTCTGAAAAATAAACAACCTCGCCGCACTGCTTCTTGACACAATTCACATCCAACCCAGAAGCCAGCTGCACCAATGTGTCGGAGGAAACACCATACACCTGGCGACCTGGTCAGCGTGCACTGCGCCCGGCCCAACACAGGAGTCGCTAGTGAGTGATGAGCATTTAAATGTGAGTTTACACCTGTTGGTTGAGGGCTTGTCAGTCAGCATTTCACTATGAGGTTTACACCTGTTGGTTGAGGGCTTGTCATTCAGCATTTCACTGGAAGGTCTATATAATAGTCCTATATAACCTAGCTCACTACAGTAAGACAGACCGTTCCTCATTACGTAGTCCTATAACCTAGCTCACTACAGTAAGACAGACTGTTCCTCATTACGTAGTCCTATAACCTAGCTCACTACAGTAAGACAGACTGTTCCTCATTACGTAGTCCTATAACCTAGCTCACTACAGTAAGACAGACCGTTCCTCATTACGTAGTCCTATAACCTAGCTCACTACAGTGAGACAGACTGTTCCTCATTACGTAGTCCTATAACCTAGCTCACTACAGTAAGACAGACCGTTCCTCCGTAGTCCTATAACCTAGCTCACTACAGTAAGACAGAGTCGTATTCCTATAACCTAGCTCACTACAGTAAGACAGACCATTCCTCATTACGTAGTCCTATAACCTAGCTCACTAGTCAGACAGACCATTCCTCATTACGTAGTCCTATAACCTAGCTCACTACAGTAAGACAGACCGTTCCTCATTACGTAGTCCTATAACCTAGCTCACTACAGTGAGACAGACTGTTCCTCATTACGTAGTCCTATAACCTAGCTCACTACAGTAAGACAGACCGTTCCTCATTACGTAGTCCTATAACCTAGCTCACTACAGTAAGACAGACCGTTCCTCATTACATAGTCCTATAACCTAGCTCACTACAGTAAGACAGACCATTCCTCATTACGTAGTCCTTTAACCTAGCTCACTACAGTAAGACAGACCGTTCCTCATTACGTAGTCCTATAACCTAGCTCACTACAGTGAGACAGACTGTTCCTCATCAGAGAGTCACTGCTCCATCACGTGTGCGCCAGCCAGACAGACACAAAGGAACTCTAGAAAAGATTTGCCATTGCCTGTACTCAGCCTCTGTCAAGGCTTCCAACAACATTATCTTTCATCATGCTTGGTCCAGTTGTATTCGATTTTGTGCTATAGCCCAACTATTGTTTTAGCAGAGGTGGCCAATATCGAATATCACAATGTTTTATGTGTATATAGTCACAATAGGACAATGGTTGACATCGCTCAAACCTAACCAATACAAATCTGCCAAATTGTGCATAATGTATGGTTGTTGGGAAGGACAGAGAGAGAGAGAGAGATAATTAGATAATGATCCTTTCACTTTATATTACTAGCATGATATTACAGAGTAGGATTAGTGCTTTTGATATTACACTGTGGTATTCAATCCCATAGAGAATCACTGCACTTCAGTAAAGCCTTACTAATCAAGACGGAGAGCCTGGGTGCAGTAATAATGCTTCACATCACCACTGTGGAGTCTACGTGTACTTTACAGTATTAATAACACACGTTAACACATGGTCACCTCGTCTCATATGGATGTGAATGGGTGATTTGTGTTGATTCAATTGTAATGAACATGAACTATAGGACATAGGAGTATGCCTGTGAGGGGGGATTCAGCATTAGAGATGAATGTGAGATGTATTCTCTCACCGCGCTGAAACATGGGTTATACGCATGCGCACGGACACACATACAGTAGAGTAGAGTAGTAGAGTTTGGAATCAACCACCCCCTCTTCCCTTCGGTAACCCCCTCCCTCACCCTCCAACACTAAAACCCAGCCCTCCCTCCTACAGTAAAACCCAGCCCTCTGTCATGACTGTCCTGATCAGGTCAGGTTACAGGAGACCACAACCCTACAGAGATCTAGGGGTCTGAAGATGTGGGGGTTTTATGACCCCTCACGCCCCTGGTAAATCTTAGGCCACACAACATTCCTGTGTCCCCTCAATATGGAGAACCACCCTCAGAACATTAAACATGAAATAAAGGGACTTTGGAACAACGGTTTCCGTCAGCCACAATGGTGTTGACGATAGATGGGATATGAAAATGTATGTCATTTTGTTTTGTTATTAAAGGTTAACGTTATTACGAAAACATTGTAACATTAAGAGTTTTCCTTGTATATTTTTAATGTTTATACATTGTACATTGTGTGGAAAATGTCCAAATCAAAGAGAATGTTTTGGTAAAGATGAAATGTGAAGTTAGTTGTCTAAAATTGGATTTGAGTACAATCTAGACCTTGCCCATAACTTGGTACGCCCAGAGAATTGCCCTAAAGGCAGTTACGCCCACTTCTGACCTGACGATATAAAACCTGTGAGTTAAGAATTAACATATGAGACTACGTGACCCAAGCTGCAGCCGAGGTCTAAAAAGTCAACGAACCCAAAACGCAACACAAGTTTGAAGACAAAGAAATATGTTTCGACCCAAGCTACTGGTGAGTAGCTGTGTCTAAGATGGTGAATTCAAGTCGAACCACCTAGCCTCCACTCCCCATCGAATCGTGGTATCTACACTGTTTCATTCCTACGCTGTGAGCTCTGAGCTACAGAGCTGTCTGTCCTCAGAAGAGCCCTTCCAGAGCAAGGGCGAGGGAACAGACTCCTAAGCCAAAAGGACACTGACATCGTGAGGACAGCCAAAGAATTGCGCCGGAGAATTGCGTCATTGAGCAGCCTGAACGGTCCTCGCGGAGAATCCACGGAGACCTTCCCCACATAATTACATCATTATATTCTGACCCATAAGAGCGGCAGTTTGGGGCAAGGCTAGGGTTAGAATAGCATAGCTGACAAATTCACCCAAATGTATATTTCTCTCGTGTACTTTCTCTATTTCTATCTCTTTTAAATCCCCATTTTGGGTAACACGTGCCATAGTGTGTTGGACCATTGCACTAAGTTTTATTCAATAGCCTAGAAAGTGTTTTTGTGTATGTATATCTTTTATTCTCATTTTAGCTTTCTAGTAAATAAATACTCAACTAAGATTGGTGTGGTACGAACTCATTGGTGAGACCCGGGTCCGTGCAGATTCACAGATTATGTGACGTTCAGAACGTGACTGTAGAGGTAACTGATTAATTAGCGTCTGTTGTAAAATAGATATTCTGATATACTTTGACGCCAGGACAGCGGAGTCAATCACCACCTTCCGGAGACACCTGAAACCCCACCTCTTTAAGGAATACCTAGGATAGGATAAAGTAATCCTTCTCACCCCCCCTTAAATGATTTAGATGCACTATTGTAAAGTGGCTGTTCCACTGGATGTCATAAGGTGAATTCACCAATTTGTAAGTCGCTCTGGATAAGAGCGTCTGCCAAATGACTTAAATGTAAATGTAGTTAATTTGGGAAATAGAAACTCAATAAAACAAATTTTCCCATGGTGCCCCAGAATAATGAGTTAATAATTGCTTGATTCAGTTAATCACGCAATTAGAAACCTTTAATCATTCGATGAGCAACAGTCGTCACATTAAGTAATACATCACGACACCTCCCTCCTACAGTAAAACCCAGCCCTCCCTCCATCAGTAAAACCCAGCCCTCCCTCCATCAGTAAAACCCAGCCCTCCCTCCATCAGTAAAACCCAGCCTTCCCTCCTACAGTAAAACCCAGCCTTCCCTCCTACAGTAAAACCCAGCCTTCCCTCCTATAGTAAAACCCAGCCTTCCCTCCTACAGTAAAACTCAGCCCTCCCTCCATCAGTAAAACTCAGCCCTCCCTCCATCAGTAAAACTCAGCCCTCCCTCCTACAGTAAAACTCAGCCCTCCCTCCTACAGTAAAACTCAGCCCTCCCTCCATCAGTAAAACTCAGCCCTCCCTCCATCAGTAAAACTCAGCCCTCCCTCCTACAGTAAAACCCAGCCCTCCCTCCTACAGTAAAACTCAGCCCTCCCTCCTACAGTAAAACTCAGCCCTCCCTCCTACAGTAAAACCCAGCCCTCCCTCCTACAGTAAAACCCAGCCTTCCCTCCTACAGTAAAACCCAGCCTTCCCTCCTACAGTAAAACCCAGCCCTCCCTCCTACAGTAAAACCCAGCACTCCCTCCTACAGTAAAACCCAGCCCTCCCTCCTACAGTAAAACCCAGCCCTCCCTCCATTCATCCATCTATGTGAAAACCCAGTTCTCTCTCCATCCGTGTGAAAACCCGGCCCTCTCCATCCATCCATGTGAAAACCCGGCTCTCTCCATCCATCCATCTATGTGAAAACCCAGTTCTCTCTCCATCCATCCATGTGAAAAGCGGCCCTCTATCCATCCATCCATGCGAAAACCCGGCCCTCCCTTCCTCCTTATGAAAACCCGGCCCTCCCTCCATCTGAAAACTCGGCCCTCCCTCCCTCTGAAAACTCGGCCCTCCCTCCATCTGAAAACTCGGCCCTCCCTCCCTCTGAAAACTCGGCCCTCCCTCCCTCTGAAAACTCGGCCCTCCCTCCCTCTGAAAACCCGGCACTACGCCCTACCAAAAATATTGTCTGCCCCCCCTCAGCCTTGGCTATGGGCTCCCCAACTCTCTGAGCTCTCTCTGCTGTATGACTCAACAGCCAGCTTTGCTCCTGGCGTTCTGTGTGTATGTGCTTCTCTTCTCCCAGTGAAGTTTAATTCTGAGCGATTGGGCAGCAGCAGCATCATCATCATGCCGTCTTGAGTATGTAGAGCAGCAAGAAAGGAGCAACCACTACCAACCATTAGGGCTCAACAGAACAGCCATTAGGGCTCAACACACCAGCCATTAGGGCTCCAACACACCAGCCATTAGGGGCTCCAACACACCAACCATTAGGGGCTCCAACACACCAACCATTAGGGCTCAACACACCAAACATTAGGGGCTCCAACACACCAAACATTAGGGGCTCCAACACGCCAAACATTAGGGGCTCCAAAACACCAACCATTATGGCTCAACCATTAGGGCTCAAAACACAAATAGCACTTGCCTGCTGAGAGTACTTGTGAACTGAGTGCAAACTGATTTTGTGTTGAATCGCATGAAACTGTCGCCATTCAGACGTCAACAGTGAGCTGAACAAACGAAGATCGACATTCGATGTCATGTGTACGACCCTTAATAAACGACAGACTCATTCACCACCGTCGCCTGCTGCCATGCAATACGGACAGAAGGATTTAGATAATGGAGGGAAGGAGGGAGGGAAGGAGGGAGGGGAGAGTGAAAGGACTGAATAGTACAAAAATGAAATCAATGAATCACAATGACACCAAGATGTTGTCTGTAACATATACGGTTCACAGATCATAGGGTCCTACAGTATAATGACTAGATGTTGTCTGTCATATGTACGGTTCACAGATCATAGGGTCCTACAGTATAATGACTAGATGTTGTCTGCCATATGTACGGTTCACAGATCATAGGGTCCTACAGTATAATGACTAGATGTTGTCTGTCATATGTACGGTTCACAGATCATAGGGTCCTACAGTATAATGACTAGATGTTGTCTGTAACATGTACGGTTCACAGATCATAGGGTCTTACAGTATAATGACTAGATGTTGTCTGTCATATGTACGGTTCACAGATCATAGGGTCCTACAGTATAATGACTAGATGTTGTCTGTCATATGTACGGTTCACAGATCATAGGGTCCTACAGTATAATGACTAGATGTTGTCTGCCATATGTACGGTTCACAGATCATAGGGTCCTACAGTATAATGACTAGATGTTGTCTGTCATATGTACGGTTCACAGATCATAGGGTCCTACAGTATAATGACTAGATGTTGTCTGTCATATGTACGGTTCACAGATCATAGGGTCCTACAGTATAATGACTAGATGTTGTCTGTAACATGTACGGTTCACAGATCATAGGGTCCTACAGTATAATGACTAGATGTTGTCTGTCATATGTACGGTTCACAGATCATAGGGTCTTACAGTATAATGACTAGATGTTGTCTGTACCAGGTACGGTGCACAGATCATCAGGAAGCAGATACAGGTCTAAAAGGGCCACTTTCATCATGATTTTTAAATGAAGTGAGAATTCCCAGAACATTCGGGGATACCAAAAATATTTTGGGGTAATGCCGAAGTGGAATCGCCCCTGTACAGTAGCTGTCTGCTAGTGCCGAACGACCACATGCATCATTACCTTAGTGTGTGATGGAGTTCTGCTGTTCTCTAGGCCAAGAGCGGGTCTATAGTCCACTCAGCTGCTTCATGGCTGGGACAGATGGAGAAAAACCTGAAGAAACAGAGGAAAGAGCATACTTACATAAATAACTCAAGTCTAGAAAACTTCAGCATGACATAACTGATCAAAATGGGTTGCAATGACGTAATTCACTTCAACAGAGTTTGTACTTAAACAAATATGTACGTATCAGAAGTGCACTGTAATAATTCATAACCCTTACAGGTTGTTTGAGCACACTGTTAGTGACTAGTACAGAGTACAGTCTAGGCCTATCATACCCTGAGTTGGTTAGGTGGTAGAGCATCCCCATCCACGAAGATACAACAGAGCTCTGGTCTGGCAGCAGCTAGCTAGCTACAGTACTGTCACATCTACAAGAGCTCTGGTCTGGCAGCAGCTAGCTAGCTACAGTATTGTCACATCTACAAGAGCTCTGGTCTGGCAGCAGCTAGCTAGCTACAGTATTGTCACATCTACAAGAGCTCTGGTCTGGCAGCAGCTAGCTAGCTACAGTACTGTCACATCTAAACTCAGCAAAAAATAGTATGTTTTCTCACTGTCAACTGCATTTATTTTCAGCAAACTTAACATGTGTAAATATTTTAATGAACATAACAAGATTCAACAACTGAGACATAAACTGAACAAGTTCCACAGACATGTGACTAACAGAAATTGAATAATGTGTCCCTGAACAAAGGGGGGGGGGGTTAAAATCAAAAGTAACAGTCAATATCTGGTGTGGCCACCAGCTGCATTAAGTACTGCAGTGCATCTCCTCATGGACTGCACCAGATTTGCAAGTTCTTGCTGTGAGATGTTACCCCACTCTTCCACCGAGGCACCTGCAAGTTCCCGGACATTTCTTGGGGGAATGGCCCTAGCCCTCACCCTCCAGGGTGATGTCAGGATGAGCCTGCAGGAAGGGTACCACATGAGGGAGGAGGATGTCTTCCCTGTAACGCACAGCGTTGAGATTGCCTGCAATGACAACAAGCTCAGTCCGATGATGCGGTGACACACCGCCCCCAGACCATGACGGACCCTCCACCTTAAAACCGATCTCCCTCCAGAGTACAGGCCTTGGTGTAACACTCATTCCTTATGAGATAAATGCGAATCCAACCATCACCCCTGGTGAGACAAAACCGCGACTTGTCAGTGAAGAGCACTTTTTGCCAGTCCTGTTCAGTCCAGCGACGGTGGGTTTGTGCCCATAGGCGACGTTGTTGCCGGTGATGTCTGGTGAGGACCTGCCTTACAACAGGCCTACAAGCCCTCAGTCCAGCCTCTCTCAGCCTATTGCAGACAGTCTGAGCACTGCTGGAGGGATTGTGCGTTCCTGGTGTAACCCTGTAACTCAGGCAGTTGTTGCCATCCTGTACCTGTCCCGCAGGTGTGATGTTTGGATGTACCAATCCTGTGCAGGTGTCTCTCTCTCTAGGTAACACAGGCCTCACATCTCTCTCTAAACATCCTCACATAGATAACTCACTTAACACAATCCTCACTCTCTCTCTAGATAACACAATCCTCACATCTCTCTCTCTAGATAACATAACACATCTCTCTCTCTCTCCTTTAGATAACACAATCCTCACATCTCTCTCTCCTCGAGATAACACAATCCTCACATCTCTCTCTCTCTCCTCTAGGTAACACAAGCCTCACATCTCTCTCTCTCCTCTAGATAACACAAGCCTCACATCTCTCTCTCTCCTCTAGGTAACACAGGCCTCACATCTCTCTCTCCTCTAGATAACACAATCCTCACATCTCTCTCTAGGTAACACAGGCCTCACATCTCTCTCTCTCCTCTAGATAACACAAGCCTCACATCTCTCTCTCTCTCCTCTAGATAACACAAGCCTCACATCTCTCTCTCTCCTCTAGATCTAACACAGGCCTCATCTCTCTCTCCTCTAGATAACACAATCCTCACATCTCTCTCTCTAGGTAACACAGGCCTCTCTCCTCTCAAGATAACACAATCCTCACATCTCTCTCTCTCTCCTCTAGGTAACACAAGCCTCACATCTCTCTCTCTCTCCTCTAGATAACACAAGCCTCACATCTCTCTCTCTCCTCTAGGTCATCTCTCTCTCACCTCTAGATAACACATCTCTCTCTCTCCTCTGATAACACAATCCTCACATCTCTCTCTCTAGGTAACACAGGCCTCACATCTCTCTCTCCTCTAGATAACACAATCCTCACATCTCTCTCTAGGTCTCTCTCTCTCCTAGATAACACAATCCTCACATCTCTCTCTCCTCTAGGTAACACAGGCCTCACATCTCTCTCTCTCCTCTAGATAACACAAGCCTCACATCTCTCTCTCTCTCTAGGTAACACAGGCCTCACATCTCTCTCTCCTAGATAACACAATCCTCACATCTCTCTCTCCTCTAGATAACACAAGGCCTCTACATCTCTCTCTCTCCTCTAGATAACACAATCCTCACATCTCTCTCTCTAGGTAACACAGGCCTCACATCTCTCTCTCTAGGTAACACAGGCCTCACATCTCTCTCTAGATAACACAATCCTCATCTCTCTCTCTAGATAACACAGGCCTCACTCCTCTAGATAACACAATCCTCACATCTCTCTCTCTAGATAACACAGGCCTCACATCTCTCTCTAGATAACACAATCCTCACATCTCTCTCTCTAGATAACACAATCCTCACATCTCTCTCTCTAGGTAACACAGGCCTCACATCTCTCTCTCTCTAGGTAACACAGGCCTCACATCTCTCTCTCTCCTCTAGATAACACAATCCTTTAGATAACACAAGCCTCACATCTCTCTCTCTAGATAACACAATCCTCACATCTCTCTCTAGGTAACACAGGCCTCACATCTCTCTCTGCTCTAGGTAACACAGGCCTCACATCTCTCTCTCTCTCCTTTAGATAACACAATCCTCACATCTATCTCTCTCTCCTCTAGATAACACAATCCTCACATCTCTCTCTCTCCTCTAGATAACACAAACATCTCTCTCTCTAGATAACACAAGCCTCACATCTCTCTCTCTCCTTTAGATAACACAATCCTCACATCTCTCTCTAGGTAACACAGGCCTCACATCTCTCTCTGCTCTAGGTAACACAGGCCTCACATCTCTCTCTCTCTCCTTTAGATAACACAACACATCTCTCTCTAGGTAACACATCATCTCTCTCTCTCTCCTCTAGATAACACAAGCCTCACATCTCCTTTAGATAACACAAGCCTCACATCTCTCCTCTAGATAACACAATCCTACATCTCTCTCTCTAGGTAACACAGGCCTCACATCTCTCTCTCTGCTCTAGGTAACACAGGCCTCACATCTCTCTCTCTCTCCTTTAGATAACACAATCCTCACATCTCTCTCTCTAGGTAACACAGGCCTCATCTCTCTCTGCTCTAGGTAACACAGGCCTCACATCTCTCTCTCTCCTTTAGATAACACAATCCTCACATCTCTCTCTCTAGGTAACACAGGCCTCACATCTCTCTCTCTCCTCTAGATAACACAATCCTCACATCTCTCTCTGCTCTAGGTAACACAGGCCTCACATCTCTCTCTCCTCTAGATAACACAATCCTCACATCTCTCTCTCTAGATAACACAATCCTCACATCTCTCTCTCTCTCTTTAGATAACACAATCCTCACATCTCTCTCTCTAGGTAACACAGGCCTCACATCTCTCGCTCTCCTCTAGATAACACAATCCTCACATCTCTCTCTCCTCTAGATAACACAATCCTCACATCTCTCTCTCTAGGTAACACAGGCCTCACATCTCTCTCTCTCCTCTAGATAACACAAGGCCTCACATCTCTCTCTAGGTAACACTCTCTCCTCTAGATAACACAAGCCTCACATCTCTCTCTCTCCTTTAGATAACACAAGCCTCACATCTCTCTCTCTAGATAACACAATCCTCACATCTCTCTCTCTAGGTAACACAGGCCTCACATCTCTCTCTCTGCTCTAGGTAACACAGGCCTCACATCTCTCTCTCTCCTTTAGATAACACAATCCTCACATCTATCTCTCTCTCCTCTAGATAACACAATCCTCACATCTCTCTCTCTCTCCTCTAGATAACACAATCCTCACATCTCTCTCTCTAGATAACACAATCCTCACATCTCTCTCTCTCTCCTTTAGATAACACAATCCTCACATCTCTCTCTCTAGGTAACACAGGCCTCACATCTCTCTCTCTGCTCTAGGTAACACAGGCCTCACATCTCTCTCTCTCTCTCCTTTAGATAACACAATCCTCACATCTCTCTCTCTAGGTAACACAGGCCTCACATCTCTCTCTCTCTCCTCTAGATAACACAAGCCTCACATCTCTCTCTCTCCTTTAGATAACACAAGCCTCACATCTCTCTAGATAACACAATCCTCACATCTCTCTCTAGGTAACACAGGCCTCACATCTCTCTCTGCTCTAGGTAACACAGGCCTCACATCTCTCTCTCTCTCCTTTAGATAACACAATCCTCACATCTCTCTCTCTAGGTAACACAGGCCTCACATCTCTCTCTCTGCTCTAGGTAACACAGGCCTCACATCTCTCTCTCTCCTTTAGATAACACAATCCTCACATCTCTCTCTCTAGGTAACACAGGCCTCACATCTCTCTCTCTCCTCTAGATAACACAATCCTCACATCTCTCTCTCTGCTCTAGGTAACACAGGCCTCACATCTCTCTCTCTCTCCTCTAGATAACACAATCCTCACATCTCTCTCTCTAGATAACACAATCCTCACATCTCTCTCTCTCTCCTTTAGATAACACAATCCTCACATCTCTCTCTCTAGGTAACACAGGCCTCACATCTCTCGCTCTCCTCTAGATAACACAATCCTCACATCTCCCTCTCTCTCCTCTAGATAACACAATCCTCACATCTCTCTCTCTAGGTAACACAGGCCTCACATCTCTCTCTCTCTCCTCTAGATAACACAATCCTCACATCTCTCTCTCTAGGTAACACAGGCCTCACATCTCTCTCTCTCCTCTAGATAACACAATCCTCACATCTCTCTCTCTAGGTAACACAGGCCTCACATCTCTCTCTCTAGATAACACAATCCTCACATCTCTCTCTCTAGATAACACAGGCCTCACATCTCTCTCTCTCCTCTAGATAACACAATCCTCACATCTCTCTCTCTAGGTAACACAGGCCTCACATCTCTCTCTCTCCTCTAGATAACACAATCCTCACATCTCTCTCTCTAGATAACACAGGCCTCACATCTCTCTCTCTAGATAACACAATCCTCACATCTCTCTCTCTAGATAACACAATCCTCACATCTCTCTCTCTAGGTAACACAGGCCTCACATCTCTCTCTCTCTCTAGGTAACACAGGCCTCACATCTCTCTCTCTCTCCTCTAGATAACACAAGCCTCACATCTCTCTCTCTCTCTAGGTAACACAGGCCTCACATCTCTCTCTCTCTCCTCTAGATAACACAAGCCTCACATCTCTCTCTCTCCTTTAGATAACACAAGCCTCACATCTCTCTCTCTAGATAACACAATCCTCACATCTCTCTCTCTAGGTAACACAGGCCTCACATCTCTCTCTCCTCTAGGTAACACAGGCCTCATCTCTCTCTCTCCTTTAGATAACACAATCCTCACATCTCTCTCTTCTAGATATCATAGGTCTCATATAAATTCAATTCAATGGGCTTTTTGGCATTGGAAACATTGCCAAAGCAAGTGAAATAGATAAACAGAAGTGAAATAAACAACAAAAAATAAACATGCCAATCACAGGCTTCAAAGGAATAGACACATCTCAAATGCCATAGTATGGCTATTTACTATACTGTGTTATAACGATGTGAAAATAGTTCAAGTACAAAATGGAAGAAAAAAAATTGGGTTGTATTTACAATGTTTGTTCTTCACTGGTTGTGAATCTTGCTGCTCTGATTGTACACTGTGGTATTTCACCCAGTAGATATGGGAGTTCAGACAATCCTCCCTCTAGAAACCACAGTCCTCAGATCAGGTATAACAAGCCACCGTTTGAATAATAAAGGACAAAAAGAGGACCTAAATGTATTTTGCTTCTTGTGAGTGTCGCTACATGATTTATAACTGAAAGTGATGCAGAAGGCAGGAGCCTTGGGAAAGTTGAGCTCTCAAGTCTTGCCTTCTTGTCCTCCCTCCTTCAGAATGAGATGAGGCAGAGAGAGAGAGAGGAGTCAGAGAGAGAGAGAGAGAGAGAGAGAGAGAGAGGAGTCAGAGATAGAGAGAGAGAGGCTGGCAGAGGCAGGTAGAGAGGCAGGCAGAGAGAAGAGAGAGAGAGCCAGAGAGAGAGAGGCAGAGAGAGATAGGCAGAGAGAGAGAGAGAAAGAGAGAGAGAAAGAGAGAGATGCAGGGAGAGAGAGAGATGCAGGGAGAGAGAGAGATGCAGGGAGAGAGAGAGATGCAGGGAGAGAGAGAGATGCAGGGAGAGAGAGAGAGCGAGAGAAGAGGAGTAGAGATTGGCCAGAGGTTGACAGAGAGAAGGAGGGGGAGAAAGGGGGTCCTATATTTTGTGTGTGATGTGACTAACAGTGCTAGGTCAGAGAACGCCTCGTAGCCAAGGGCAGGAGACGGCCTTCAGACACTGTTATTGCTGTGTGTGTGTGTGTGTGTGTGTGTGTGTGTGTGTGTGTGTGTGTGTGTGTGTGTGTGTGTGTGTGTGTGTGTGTGTGTGTGCGCATGTGTGCGCATGTGTGCGTGTGTGTGTGTATTAGACTGTGTATGTGAGAGTGTGTGAGTGATCTATGTGCAGGACAAACTGTGAGTACATGTGCAGACATCCTTCAGACACTCATTGATGTGTGTGAGTACGTCAGTATGTGAACCCATGACAGTGTGTGTGTACCCATGACAGTGTGTGTGTACCCATGACAGTGTGTACCCATGTACCCATGACAGTGTGTATGTGTTCCCATGACAGTGTGTGTGTGTGTGTACCCATGACAGTGTGTGTGTGTGTACCCATGAGTGTGTGTGTGTGTGTGTGTGTGTGTGTGTGTACCCATGACAGTGTGTGTGTGTGTACCCATGACAGTATGTGTAGGGCAGGGGGAGGAGAGAAAAGAGAGAGGGAGAGAGAGAGGGGAAAGAGCGAGAGAGAGAGGGGGAAAGAGGGAGGGAGAGAGGGGGAGGGAGGGAGAGAGAGGGGGAGAGAGGGAGAGGAGAGAGGAGGGAAGAGAGGGGGAGAGAGGGGGAGAGAGGGGAGAGGGGGGAGGGAGGGAGAGAGGGGGAAGGAGGAGAGAGGGAGAGAGGGGGAAGGAGGGAGAGAGCGAGAGAGGGGGAAGGAGGGAGAGCGGGGAGAGGGAGAGAGGGGAGGGAGGGAGGGAGGGGGGAGGGAGGGAGGAGGGAGGGAGAGAGGGAAAGGGAGGGAAGGGGGAGGGAGGGGGGGAGGGAGAGAGGAAGGGAGATGGAGGGAGAAGGGGAGAGGGAGAGAGGAAGGGAGAGGGAGATGGGAAGGGGGAGAGGAAGGGAGAAGGGAGAGGGAGAGATGGGAAGGGAGAGGAGGGAGAAGGGGGAGAGGGAGAGAGGAAGGGAGGGAGGGAGAGGGGGAAGGGAGAGAGGAAGGGAGATGGGGAGGGAGAAGGGGGAGAGGGAGGGAGAAGGGGGAGAGGGAGAGAGGAAGGGAGAGGGAGATGGGAAGGGAGAGAGGAAGGGAGAGGGAGAATGGAGAGAGGAAGGGAGAGGGAGAATGGAGAGAGGAAGGGAGAAGGAAAAGCGAGAGTGGGAGGTAGGAGGAAGGGAGGGAGGTAGGAGGAGCAAACTGGAATGTTATTTGGCCCTAAACAGAGAGTACATAGTGGCAGAATACCTGTCCACTGTGACTGACCCAAAATTAGGGAAAGCTTTGACTATGTACTGTGAGCATAGCCTTGCTATTGAGAAAGGCCACCGTAGGCAGACATGGCTCTCAAGAGAAGACAGGCTATGTTCACACTGCCCACAAAATGAGGTGGAAACTGAGCTGCACTTTCTAACCTCCTGCCCAATGTATGACCATATTAGAGACACATATTTCCCTCAGATTACACAGATCAACAAAGAATTCGAAAACAAACCCAATTTTGATAAACTCCCATATCTACTGGGTGGAATTCCACAGTGTGACATCACAGCAGCAACGCCTCGTAGCCAAGGGCAAGAGACGGCCTTCAGACATTGTTATTGCTGTGTGTGTGTGTGTGTGTGTGTGTGTGTGTGTGTGTGTGTGTGTGTGTGTGTGTGTGTGTGTGTGTGTGTGTGTGTGTGTGTGTGTGTGTGTGTGTGTGTGTGTGTGTGTGATCTATGTGCAGGACAAACTGGGAGTACATGTGCAGACATCCTTCAGACACTCATTGATGTGTGTGAGTACGTCAGTGTGTGATTATTAGTGTGTGTACCCATAACAGTGTGTGTGTCCATGACAGTGTGTGTGTGTGTGTAACCATGACAGTGTGTGTGTACCCATGACAGTGTGTGTGTGTACCCATGACAGTGTGTGTGTGTACCCATGACAGTGTGTGTGTGTACCCATGACAGTGTGTTTGTGTACCCATGACAGTGTGTTTGTGTACCCATGACAGTGTGTGTATGTACCCATGACAGTGTGTGTGTGTACCCATGACAGTGTGTGTCAAATCAAATCAAATTTTATTTGTCACATACACATGGTTAGCAGATGTTAATGCGAGTGTAGCGAAATGCTTGTGCTTCTAGTTCCGACAATGCAGTAATAACCAACAAGTAATCTAACTAACAATTCCTAAACTACTGTCTTATACACAGTGTAAGGGGATAAAGAATATGTACATACGGATATATGAATGAGTGATGGTACAGAGCAGCATAGGCAAGATACAGTAGATGGTATCGAGTACAGTATATACATATGAGATGAGTATGTAAACAAAGTGGCATAGTTAAAGTGGCTAGTGATACATGTATTACATAAGGATGCAGCCGATGATATAGAGTACAGTATATACGTATGCATATGAGAAGAATAATGTAGGGTAAGTAACATTATATAAGGTAGCATTGTTTAAAGTGGCTAGTGATATATTTACATCATTTCCCATCAATTCCCATTATTAAAGTGCCTGGAGTTGAGTCAGTGTCAGTGTGTTGGCAGCAGCCACTCAATGTTAGTGGTGGCTGTTTAACAGTCTGATGGCCTTGAGATAGAAGCTGTTTTTCAGTCTCTCGGTCCCAGCTTTGATGCACCTGTACTGACCTCGCCTTCTGGATGATAGCGGGGTGAACAGGCAGTGGCTCGGGTGGTTGATGTCCTTGATGATCTTTATGGCCTTCCTGTAACATCGGGTGGTGTAGGTGTCCTGGAGGGAAGGTAGTTTGCCCCCGGTGATGCGTTGTGCAGACCTCACTACCCTCTGGAGAGCCTTACGGTTGAGGGCGGAGCAGTTGCCATACCAGGCGGTGATACAGCCCACCAGGATGCTCTCGATTGTGCATCTGTAGAAGTTTGTGAGTGCTTTTGGTGACAAGCCGAATTTCTTCAGCCTCCGGAGGTTGAAGAGGCGCTGCTGCGCCTTCTTCACGATGCTGTCTGTGTGAGTGGACCAATTCAGTTTGTCTGTGATGTGTATGCTGAGGAACTTAAAACTTGCTACTCTCTCCACTACTGTTCCATCGATGTGGATAGGGGGGTGTTCCCTCTGCTGTTTCCTGAAGTCCACAATCATCTCCTTAGTTTTGTTGACGTTGAGTGTGAGGTTATTTTCCTGACACCACACTCCGAGGGCCCTCACCTCCTCCCTGTAGGCCGTCTCGTCGTTGTTGGTAATCAAGCCTACCACTATTGTGTCGTCCGCAAACTTGATGATTGAGTTGGAGGCGTGCGTGGCCACGAAGTCGTGGGTGAACAGGGGGTACAGGAGAGGGCTCAGAACGCACCCTTGTGGGGCCCCAGTGTTGAGGATCAGCGGGGAGAAATGTTGTTACCTACCCTCACCACCTGGGGGCGGCCCGTCAGGAAGTCCAGTACCCAGTTGCACAGGGCGGGGTCGAGACCCAGGGTCTCGAGCTTGATGACGAGCTTGGAGGGTACTATGGTGTTGAATGCCGAGCTGTAGTCAATGAACAGCATTCTCACATAGGTATTCCTCTTGTCCAGATGGGTTAGGGCAGTGTGCAGTGTGGTTGAGATTGCATCGTCTGTGGACCTATTTGGGCGGTAAGCAAATTGGAGGTGGTTTAGGGTGTCAGGTAGGGTGGAGGTGATATGGTCCTTGACTAGTCTCTCAAAGCACTTCATGATGATGGAAGTGAGTGCTAAGGGGCGGTTGTCGTTTAGCTCAGTTACCTTCGCTTTCTTGGAAACAGCAACAATGGTGGCCCTCTTGAAGCATGTGGGAACAGCAGACTGGTATAGGGATTGATTGAATATGTCCGTAAACACACCAGCCAGCTGGTCTGCGCATGCTCTGAGGGCGCGGCTGGGGATGCCGTCTGGGCCTGCAGCCTTGCGAGGGTTAACACGTTTAAATGTTTTACTCACCTCGGCTGCAGTGAAGGAGAGACCGCATGTTTCCGTTGCAGGCCGTGTCAGTGGCACTGTATTGTCCTCAAACCGGGCAAAAAAGTTATTTAGTCTGCCTGGGAGCAAGACATCCTGGTCCGTGACTGGGCTGGATTTCTTCCTGTAGTCCGTGATTGACTGTAGACCCTGCCACATGCCTCTTGTGTCTGAGCCGTTGAATTGAGATTCTACTTTGTCTCTGTACTGACGCTTAGCTTGTTTGATAGCCTTACGGAGGGAATAGCTGAACTGTTTGTATTCAGTCATGTTACCAGACACCTTGCCCTGATTGAAAGCAGTGGTTCGCGCTTTCAGTTTCACGCGAATGCTTCCATCAATCCACGGTTTCTGGTTAGGGAATGTTTTAATCGTTGCTATGGGAATGACATCTTCAACGCACGTTCTAATGAACTCGCACACCGAATCAGCGTATTCGTCAATGTTGTTATCTGACGCAATACGAAACATGTCCCACTCCACGTGATGGAAGCAGTCTTGGAGTGTGGAGTCAGCTTGGTCAGACCAGCGTTGGACAGACCTCAGCGTGGGAGCTTCTTTTTAAATTTTTTGTCTGTAGGCAGGTGTGTGTAACCATGACAGTGTGTGTGTGTACCCATGACAGTGTGCGTGTGTGTACCCATGACAGTGTGTGTGCGTGTGTGTATCCATGACAGTGTGTGTGTGTACCCATGACAGTGTGTGTGCGTGTGTGTACCCATGACAGGATGTGGCGGGAGGGGGGAGGAGAGAAAAGAGGGAGAGGGAGGGAGAGAGGAGGGAGGGAGAGGAAGGAGAGGTGAAGGGGAGGGAGAGAGAGAGAAAGGGAAGGGAGGTAGAGAGGAAGGGAGAAGGAAAGAGGAAGGGAGAGGGAAAGAGGAAGTGAGAGGGAGAAGGGAGAGGGGAAGGGGAGGGAGAGGGAAAGAGGAAGGGAGAGGGAGAAGGGAGAGAGGAAGGGAGAGGGGAAGGGGAGGAAGAGAGAGAGAGGGAGGGAAGGGGAGGGGAGAAAGAGGAAGGGAGAGGGAGAAGGGAGAGGGAGAAGGGAGAGAGGAATGGAGAGGGAGAAGGAAGAGGGAAAGAGGAAGAGAGAGGGAAAGAGGAAGGGAGAGGGGAAGGGGAGGGAGAGAGAGAGGGAGAAGGAAGAGGGAAAGAGGAAGGGAGAGGGAAAGAGGAAGGGAGAGAGAGAGGGGAAGGGAGAGGGAAAGAGGAAGGGAGAGGGAGAGAGAGGGGAAGGGGAGGGAGAGAGGAAGGGAGAGGGAAAGAGGAAGGGAGAGGGAGAAGGGAGAGAGGAAGGGAGAGGGAAAAGGGAGAGTGAGAGAGGGAGGTAGGAGGGAGGGAGGGAGGTAGGAGCAAACTGGAATGTTATTTGGCCCTAAACAGAGAGTACAATGTGGCAGAATACCTGACCACTGTGATTGACCCAAAATTAGGGAAATCTTTGACTATGTACTGTGAGCATAGCCTTGCTATTGAGAAAGGCCACCGTAGGCAGACATGGCTCTCAAGAGAAGACAGGCTATGTTCACACTGCCCACAAAATGAGGTGGAAACTGAGCTGCACTTCCTAACCTCCTGCCCAATGTATGACCGTATTAGAGACACATAGTTCCCTCAGATTACACAGATCAACAAAGAATTTGAAAACAAACCCAATTTTGATAAACTCCCATATCTACTGGGTGAAATTCCACAGTGTGACATCACAGCAGCAACGCCTCGTAGCCAAGGGCAAGAGACGGCCTTCAGACACTGTTATTGCTGTGTGTGTGCGTGTGTCTGTGTGTGTGTGTGTGTGTGTGTGATCTATGTGCAGGACAAACTGTGAGTACATGTGCAGACATCCTTCAGACACTCATTGATGTGTGTGAGTACTTCAGTGTCTGATTATTAGCGTGTGTACCCATGACAGTGTGTGTGTACCCATGACAGTGTGTGTGTGTGTCCATGACAGTGTGTGTGTACCCATGACCGTGTGTGTGTGTCCATGAAAGTGTGCATGTGTGTACCCATGACAGTGTGTGTGTGTACCCATGACAGTGTGTTTGTGTACCCATGACAGTGTGTGTGTGTACCCATGACAGTGTGTGTACCCATGACAGTGTGTTTGTGTACCCATGACAGTGTGTGTGTACCCATGACAGTGTGTGTGTGTACCCATGACAGTGTGTGTGTACCCATGACAGTGTGTGTGTGTACCCATGACAGTGTGTGTGTGTACCCATGACAGTGTGTGTGTGTACCCATGACAGTGTGTGTTCGTGTGTGTACCCATGACAGTATGTGTAGGGAGGGGGAAGGAGAGAAAAGAGGGAGAGGGAGGGAGGAGGGAGAGGGAGGGGGGAGGGAGGAGGGGAAGGGAGGGAGAGTGGGAGGAAGGGAGAGAGGGAGAGGGGAGGGAGGGAGAGAGTGGAAGTGGGGAGAGAAAGAGAGGGGTAAGGGGGGAGAGAGAGAGAGGGGGGAAGGGGAGAGAGAGAGAGAGAGAGAGAGGGAAGGGGAGAGAGAGAGAGGGGGAAGGGAGAGAGAGAGGGAGAAGGGGAAGAGAGAGAGAGGGAGAAGGGGAGAGAGAGAGAGAGAGGAGGAAGGGGGGAGAGAGAGAGAGAGAGAGAGAGAGGGGGAGAGAGAGAGAGAGAGAGAGTGGAAGGGGAGAGAGGGGGAAGGGGGGGAGAGAGAGAGAGAGGGGAAGGGGAGAGAGAGAGAGAGGAAGGGGGAGAGAGAGAGAGAGAGGGGGGGAAGGGGAGAGAGAGAGGGGAGAGGGGGAGGGAGAGAGAGAGAGATACACAAATACAAATTCCATCTAGACACTGTTGCCCTAGAGCACACAAAAAACTATACATACCTTGGCCTAAACATCAGCGCCACAGGTAACTTCCACAAAGCTGTGAACGATCTGAGAGACAAGGCAAGAAGGGCATTCTATGCCATCAAAAGGAACATAAATTTCAACATACCAACTAGGATCTGGCTAAAAATACTTGAATCAGTCATAGAGCCAATTGCCCTTTATGGTTGTGAGGTCTGGGGTCCGCTCACCAACCAAGACTTCACAAAATGGGACAAACACCAAATTGAGACTCTGCACGCAGAATTCTGCAAAAATATCCCCCATGTACAACGTAGAACACCAAATAATGCATGCAGAGCAGAATTAGGCCGATACCCACTAATTATCAAAATCCAGAAAAGAGCTGTTAAATTCTATAACCACCTAAAAGGAAGCGATTCCCAAACCTTCCACAACAAAGCCATCACCTACAGAGAGATGAACCTGGAGAAGAGTCCCTAAGCAAGCTGGTCCTGGGGCTCTGTTCACAAACACACCCTACAGAGTCCCAGGACAGCAGCACAATTAGACCCAACCAAATCATGAGAAAACAAAAAAGATAATTACTTGACACATTGGAAAGAATTAACAAAAAAACAGAGCAAACTAGAATGCTATTTGGCCCTACACAGAGAGTACACAGCGGCAGAATACATAGCTTTGACTATGTACAGACTCAGCGAGCATAGCCTTGCTATTGAGAAAGGCCGCTGTAGGCAGACATGGCTCTCAAGAGAAGACAGGCTATGTGCTAACTGCCCACAAAATGAGGTGGAAACTGAGCTGCACTTCCTACCCTCCTGCCCAATGTATGACCATATTAGAGAGACATATTTCCCTCAGATTACACAGATCCACAAAGAATTCGAAAACAAATCCAATTTTGAAAAACTCCCATATCTACTGGGTGAAATTCCACAGTGTGCCATCAAAGCAGCAAGATTTGTGACCTGTTGCCACGAGAAAAGGGCAACCAGTGTAGAACACGCACCATTGTAAATATAACCCATATCTATGCTTATTTATTTTATCTTGTGTCCTTTACCATTTGTACATTGTTAAAACACTATATATATATATATAATATGACATTTGTAATGTCTTTATTGTTTTGAAACTTCTGTATGTGTGATGTCTACTGTTAATTTTTATTGTTTATTTCACTTTATATATTATCTACCTCACTTGCTTTGGCAATGTTAACACATGTTTCCCATGCCAATAAAGCCCTTGAATTGAATTGAGAGAGAGAGAGAGGGGAAGGGAGGGAGGGAGAGAGGACGGAGGGAGAGGGGAAGAGGAAGGAGAGGGCAAGGGGAGGGGAGAGAGAGGAGGTGGGGAGGGAGGAGGGAGGGAGAGGGAGGGAGGGGGAAGTGGGGAGAGAAAGAGCGAGGGGAAGGAGAGAGAGAGAGAGAGGGGAAGGAGAGCGAGAGAGAGGGGAGGAGAGAGAGAGGGGGGAAGGGGAGAGAGAGAGAGAGAGAGGGGGAAGGGATGGAGGGTGAGGGAAGGAGAGAGGAGGGAGGGGGAGGGAGAGGGGGAGAGGAAGGAGGGGAAGGGGAAGGGGGAGGGAGGGGAGAGAGAGGGGAAGGGGAGGGAGAGAGAGGGGAAGGGGGAAGGGGGGAGGGAGAGGGGAGAAGGGAGAGAGGAAGGGAGAGGGAAAGAGGAAGGGAGAGGGAGAAGGGAAAGAGGAAGGGAGGGGGGAGGGAGAAGGGAGAGATGGAGAGGGAGGGAGAGAGAGGGGGAGGGGGGGGAGAGGGGAGAGGGAGGGGAGAGAGAGAGAGAGGGGTAGGGAGAGAGAGAGAGAGAGAGAAGGGAGAGGGAGGAGAGGAGGTGGGAAGGGGAGAGGGAGAAGGGAGAGAGGAAGGGAGAGGGAGAAGGGGAGAGAGAGAGAGGGGAAGGGGAGAGGGAGAGAGGGAGAGAGAGGAAGGGAGAGGGAGAAGGGAGAGGAGGGAGAGAGGGGAAGGGGAGAAGGGAGAAGAGGGAGGATGGGAGAAGGAAAAGTGAGAGTGAGAGAGGTTGGAGGAGCAAACTGGAATGTTATTTGGCCCTAAACAGAGAGTATATTGTGGCAGAATACCTGTCCACTGTGACTGACCCAAAATTAGGGAAAGCTTTGACTATGTACTGTGAGCATAGCCTTGCGTTTGAGAAAGGTCGCCGTAGGCAGACATGGCTCTCAAGAGAAGACAGGCTATGTTCACACTGCCAAGAAAATGAGGTGGAAACTGAGCTGCACTTCCTAACCTCCTGCCTAATGTATGACCGTATAAGAGACACATATTTCCCTCAGATTACACAGATTAACAAAGAATTCGAAAACAAACCCAATTTTGATAAACTCCCATATCTACTGGGTGAAATTCCACAGTGTGACATCACAGCAGCAAGATTTGTGACCTGTTGCCACGAGAAAAGGGCAACCAGTGAAGAACAACCACCATTGTAAATACAACCCATATTTATGTTGATTTATTTTCCCTTTTGTACTTTAACCATTTATTCATAGTTACAACACTGTATATATAAATAATGTGACATTTATCATGTCTTTATTCTTTTGGAACTTCTGTGAGTGTAATATTTACTGTTCATAATTACCTCACTTGCTTTGGCAATGTTAACATGTTTTCCATGCCAATAAAGCCCCTTGAACTGAATTGAGAAAGGATAGATGGTGAGGAGAGAGAAAGGAGTAGGGGAGGTGAGGAAAGAGAGGAGTATGGGAGGAGAGAGGAGGAGAGGAGAGAGGAGGGGAGGAGGAGGGGATTGAGAGAGGAGGGGAGGAGGGGGAGTGAGAGAGGAGGGGAGTAGGAGAGGAGAGAGGAGGGGAGGAGGGGGAGTAGGAGAGGAGGGGGAGGAGGGGGAGGAGAGGAGAGGGGGAGGAGATTGAGAGGGGAGGGGAGTAGGAGAGGGAGAGGAGGGGTGTAAGAGAGGAGAGTAGGAGGGGGAGTAGGAGAGGGAGAGGAGGGGAGTAGGAGAGGAGAGTAGGAGGGGAGTAGGAGAGTAGGAGGGGAGTAGGAGAGCAGAGAGGAGGGGAGTAGGAGAGCAGAGAGGAGGGGAGTAGGAGAGAGAGAGAGGAGGGGAGTAGGAGAGGAGAGAGGAGGGAGTAGGAGAGGAGGGGAGTAGGAGAGGAGAGAGGAGGGGTGTAGGGAGAGGAGAGAGGAGGGGGTGTAGGGGAGTAGGGAGGAGGGAAGTATGGGAGTAGGGGAGTGAGAGAGGAGGGGAGTAGGGGAGTGAGAGAGGAGGGGAGTAGGGGAGTGAGAGGAGGGGAGTAGGGGAGTGAGAGAGGAGGGGAGGAGGGGAATAGGGGACTGAGAGGAGGGGAATAGGGGAGAGGAGGGGAATAGGGGAGAGGAGGGGAGAGGAGGGGAGTAGGAGAGGGGAGAGGATGGGAGGGGAGTAGGAGAGGAGAGTAGGAGGGGAGTAGGTGAGGAGAGTAGGAGGGAGTAGGAGGAGAGAGGAGGGGAGTAGGAGAGAGAGGAGGGGAGTAGAGAGGAGAGAGGAGGGGAGTAGGAGAGAGAGAGGATGGGAGTAGGAGAGGAGAGAGGAGGGGAGTAGGAGAGGAGAGAGGAGGGGAGTTGGAGAGGAGAGAGGAGGGGAGTATGGGAGAGAGAGGAGGGGAGTGGAGAGGAGAGGGAGAAGGGGAGTTGGAGAGGGAGAGAGGAGGTGAGTATGGGAGGAGAGAGAGGGGGGTGGAGGGGGAGGAGGTGAGAAGGGGATTAGGGGGAGAAGGTGAGAAGGGGAGTAGGGGAGAGGGGGGAGAGGAGTGGAGTAGGGGAGAGGGGCGAAGAGGGGAGTAGGAGAGGGGCGAGGAGGGGAGTAGGAGAGGGGAGAGGGGAGAGGAGGGGAGTAGGAGAGGGGAGAGGAGGGGAGTAAGAGAGGAGTAGGAGAAGGAGAGGAGAGAGGAGGAGAGAAGGAGAGGAGAGTGGAGGGGAAGAGAGGAGAGGAGAGAGGAGGAGAGAAGGAGAGGGAGAGAAGAGGGAGGAGGAGAGAAGGAGAGGAGGGGGAGGGAGTAGGAGAGGAGAGAGGATGGGGAGTAGGAGAGGAGAAAGGATGGGGAGTAGGAGAGGAGAAAGGAGGGGAGTAGGAAAGGAGAAAGGAGGGGAGTAGGAGAGGAGAAAGGAGGGGAGTAGGAGAGGAGAGAGTAGGGGAGGAGAGAGGAGGTGAGTAGGGGAGGAGAGAGGAGGTGAGTAGGAGAGGAGAGAGAAGGGGAGTAGGAGAGGAGAGAGAAGGGGAGTAGGGGAGGATAGAGGAGGGGAGTAGGAGAGGAGAGAGGAGGGGAGTAGGGGAGGAGAGAGGTGGTGAGTAGGGGAGGAGAGAGGAGGGGTGCAGGGGAGGAGAGAGGAGGGGTGCAGGGGAGGAGAGAGGTAGGGGAGTAGGGGGAGGAGGAGGTGGGGGAGTAGGGGAGGAGAGAGGTGGGGAGTAGGGGAGGATAGAGTGGGGAGTAGGGGAGGATAGAGGAGGGGGAGTAGGGGGGGGAGGATAGAGGGGGAGAGGAGGGGAGGGGGGAGGAGAGGGGAGGGGAGTAGGGGAGAGGGGAGGGGGAGTAGGGGAGAGGAGGGGAGGGGAGAGGGGAGGAGGGGAGGGGAGTAGGGGAGAGGAGGGGAGCAGGGGAGAGGGAGGAGGGGAGTAGGGGGGAGGAAGAGAGTAGAGGAGCGGGGGGTAGGAGAGGAGGGAGTAGGGGAGGAGGGAGTAGGGGAGAAGGGAGTAGGGGAGGAGGGAGTAGGGGAGTAGGGGAGGGAGTAAGGGAGGGAGTAGGGGAGGAAGGAGTATGGGAGGAGAGAGGAGGGGAGGGAGGAGGAGAGGGGGAGGGGAGGGAGGGGGAGGGAGAGGAGGGGAGGAGAGGGGAGGGGAGCAGGGGAGTGATAGAGGAGGGGAGGAGAGAGGAGGGGAGGAAAGAGGAGGGGAGCAGGGGGGTGAGAGGAGGGGAGCAGGGGAGTGAGAGAGGAGGGGAGCAGGGGAGTGAGAGAGGGGAGGATGAGGAGGGGAGCAGGGAGTGAGAGAGTAGGGGCGCAGGGGAGTGAGAGAGTAGGGGAGCAGGGGAGTGAGAGAGGAGGGGAGGAACGAGGAGGGGAGTAGGGGAGGGGGGAGGGGAGTCGGGAAGGGGGGAGGGGAGTAGAGGAGGGGGGGAGGGAGACATTAATTTTTTTATTTTTTATTTTAGGGGCTAATATTAAGCCGATTTTGGCTGCTGCTCAGCTGGTGGGCTCCCCCAGTCTGGGGAAATTAATTGGACTAGAATCTAACCGTATTAATGTCACAGAACTAGATGCAGCTCTAAAGATGAGTGCCATTTGTAGAGGGAGTCATAGGTTGTGTGTGTGTGTGTGTGTGTGTGTGTGTGTGTGTGTGTGTGTGTGTGTGTGTGTGTGTGTGTGTGTGTGTGTGTGTGTGTATGTGTGTGTGTATGTGTGTGTGTGTGTAAAGTAGGGCCACAGACACACAGAGACCCACAGACACACAGAGACCCACAGACACACAGAGATCCAGACACACAAAAATAAAATGGACTGATTCAATATGTTGCCGACTAACAAAGATGATACACACTTGCACCAGATGTCTACAGCCGGTTACAGTAAGAACAAACAGGACATGAACTCCCACAACCCTCCAAACTCGACAGAATGTCCTGTTTTGGTGGCAGCGCAACATGCGGTTGGTTGGATTTTATAGACGTGACTTATCTCAGATAGGGTGACTGATAAGAGACACAGACTTCTGCTACACAACAGGATTTATAGCTTTCAAAGCGGTCTGAGGAGCTCGCTCTACCATATTCAGAGCAGTGAGGAGCTAGCTCTACCGTATTCAGAGCAGTGAGGAGCTAGCTCTACCGTATTCAGAGCAGTGAGGAGCTAGCTCTACCATATTCAGAGCAGTGAGGAGCTAGCTCTACCATATTCAGAGCAGTGAGGAGCTAGCTCTACCGTATTCAGAGCAGTCTGAGGAGCTAGCTCTACCGTATTCAGAGCAGTGAGGAGCTAGCTCTACAGTATTCAGAGCCGTCTGAGGAGCTCGCTCTACCGTATTCAGAGCAGTGAGGAGCTAGCTCTACCGTATTCAGAGCAGTCTGAGGAGCGAGCTCTACCGTATTCAGAGCAGTCTGAGGAGCTAGCTCTACCATATTCAGAGCAGTGAGGAGCTAGCTCTACAGTATTCAGAGCAGTCTGAGGAGCTCGCTCTACCGTATTCAGAGCAGTCTGAGGAGCTAGCTCTACCGTATTCAGAGCAGTCTGAGGAGCTAGCTCTACCGTATTCAGAGCAGTCTGAGGAGCTCTACCGTATTCAGAGCAGTCTGAGGAGCTAGCTACCGTATTCAGAGCAGTCTGAGGAGCTCTACCGTATTCAGAGCAGTCTGAGGAGCTCTACCGTATTCAGAGCAGTCAGTCTGTATTCAGAGCAGTCTGAGGAGCTCTACCGTATTCAGAGCAGTCTGAGGAGCAGTCTGAGCTCTACCGTATTCAGAGCAGTCTGAGGAGCTCTACCGTATTCAGAGCAGTCTGAGGAGCTAGCTCTACCGTCAGAGCATTCAGAGCAGTCTGAGGAGCTAGCTCGTATTCAGAGCCGAGCTCTACCATATTCAGAGCAGTCTGAGGAGCCAGCTCTACCGTATTCAGAGCAGTCTGAGGAGCTAGCTCTACCGTATTCAGAGCAGTCTGAGGAGCTAGCTCTACCGTATTCAGAGCAGTCTGAGGAGCTAGCTCTACCGTATTCAGAGCAGTCTGAGGAGCTAGCTCTACCGTATTCAGAGCAGTCTGAGGAGCTAGCTCTACCGTATTCAGAGCAGTCTGAGAGTCTGAGGAGCTCTACCGTATTCAGAGCAGTCTGAGGAGCTAGCTCTACCGTATTCAGAGCAGTCTGAGGAGCTAGCTCACCGTATTCAGAGCAGTCTGAGGAGCTAGCTCTACCGTATTCAGAGCAGTCTGAGGAGCTAGCTCTACCGTATTCAGAGCAGTCTGAGGAGCTAGCTCTACCGTATTCAGAGCAGTCTGAGGAGAGCTCTACCGTATTCAGAGCAGTCTGAGGAGCTAGCTCTACCGATTCAGAGCAGTCTGAGGAGCTCTACCGTATTCAGAGCAGTCTGAGGAGCTAGCTCTACCGTATTCAGAGCAGTCTGAGGAGCTCTACCGTATTCAGAGCAGTCTGAGGAGCTGAGGAGCTCTACCGTATTCAGAGCAGTCTGAGGAGCTCTACCGTATTCAGAGCAGTCTGAGGAGCTCTACCGTATTCAGAGCAGTCTGAGGAGTCTGAGGAGCTCTACCGTATTCAGAGCAGTCTGAGGAGAGCAGTATTCAGAGCAGTCTGAGGAGCTCTACCGTATTCAGAGCAGTCTGAGGAGCTCTACCGTATTCAGAGCAGTCTGAGGAGCTAGCTCTACCGTATTCAGAGCAGTGAGGAGCTAGCTCTACCGTATTCAGAGCAGTCTGAGGAGCTAGCTCTACCGTATTCAGAGCAGTCTGAGGAGCTCTACCGTATTCAGAGCAGTCTGAGGAGCTCTACCGTATTCAGAGCAGTCTGAGGAGCTAGCTCTACCGTATTCAGAGCAGTCTGAGGAGCTAGCTCTACCGTATTCAGAGCAGTCTGAGGAGCTCTACCGTATTCAGAGCAGTCTGAGGAGCTCTACCGTATTCAGAGCAGTCTGAGGAGCTCTACCGTATTCAGAGCAGTCTGAGGAGCTAGCTCTACCGTATTCAGAGCAGTCTGAGGAGCTAGCTCTACCGTATTCAGAGCAGTCTGAGGAGCTAGCTCTACCGTATTCAGAGCAGTCTGAGGAGCTCTACCGTATTCAGAGCAGTCTGAGGAGCTAGCTCTACCGTATTCAGAGCAGTCTGAGGAGCTAGCTCTACCGTATTCAGAGCAGTCTGAGGAGCTAGCTCTACCATATTCAGAGCAGTCTGAGGAGCTAGCTCTACCGTATTCAGAGCAGTCTGAGGAGCTAGCTCTACCGTATTCAGAGCAGTCTGAGGAGACCGCAGTCTGAGGAGCTCTACCGTATTCAGAGCAGTCTGAGGAGCTCTACCGTATTCAGAGCAGTCTGAGGAGCGAGCTCTACCATATTCAGAGCAGTCTGAGGAGCCAGCTCTACCGTATTCAGAGCAGTCTGAGGAGCTAGCTCTACCGTATTCAGAGCAGTGAGGAGCGAGCTCTACCATATTCAGAGCAGTCTGAGGAGCCAGCTCTACCGTATTCAGAGCAGTCTGAGGAGCTAGCTCTACCGTATTCAGAGCAGTCTGAGGAGCTAGCTCTACCATATTCAGAGCAGTCTGAGGAGCTAGCTCTACCGTATTCAGAGCAGTGAGGAGCTAGCTCTACCGTATTCAGAGCAGTCTGAGGAGCTAGCTCTACCGTATTCAGAGCAGTCTGAGGAGCTCTACCGTATTCAGAGCAGTCTGAGGAGCTAGCTCTACCGTATTCAGAGCAGTCTGAGGAGCTAGCTCTACCGTATTCAGAGCAGTCTGAGGAGCTCTACCGTATTCAGAGCAGTCTGAGGAGCTAGCTCTACCGTATTCAGAGCAGTCTGAGGAGCTCTACCGTATTCAGAGCAGTCTGAGGAGCTGGCTCTACCGTATTCAGAGCAGTCTGAGGAGCTAGCTCTACCGTATTCAGAGCAGTCTGAGGAGCTAGCTCTACCATATTCAGAGCAGTCTGAGGAGCTGATTCAGAGCAGTGAGGAGCTAGCTGTACCGTATTCAGAGCAGTCTGAGGAGCTAGCTCTACCGTATTCAGAGCAGTCTGAGGAGCTCTACCGTATTCAGAGCAGTCTGAGGAGCTAGCTCTACCGTATTCAGAGCAGTGAGGAGCTAGCTCTACCGTATTCAGAGCAGTCTGAGGAGCTAGCTCTACCGTATTCAGAGCAGTCTGAGGAGCTCTACCGTATTCAGAGCAGTCTGAGGAGCTCTACCGTATTCAGAGCAGTCTGAGGAGCTAGCTCTACCGTATTCAGAGCAGTCTGAGGAGCTAGCTCTACCGTATTCAGAGCAGTCTGAGGAGCTCTACCGTATTCAGAGCAGTCTGAGGAGCTCTACCGTATTCAGAGCAGTCTGAGGAGCTAGCTCTACCGTATTCAGAGCAGTCTGAGGAGCTCTACCGTATTCAGAGCAGTCTGAGGAGCTAGCTCTACCGTATTCAGAGCAGTGAGGAGCTAGCTCTACCGTATTCAGAGCAGTCTGAGGAGCTAGCTCTACCGTATTCAGAGCAGTCTGAGGAGCTCTACCGTATTCAGAGCAGTCTGAGGAGCTCTACCGTATTCAGAGCAGTCTGAGGAGCTAGCTCTACCGTATTCAGAGCAGTCTGAGGAGCTAGCTCTACCGTATTCAGAGCAGTCTGAGGAGCTCTACCGTATTCAGAGCAGTCTGAGGAGCTCTACCGTATTCAGAGCAGTCTGAGGAGCTCTACCGTATTCAGAGCAGTCTGAGGAGCTAGCTCTACCGTATTCAGAGCAGTCTGAGGAGCTAGCTCTACCGTATTCAGAGCAGTCTGAGGAGCTCTACCGTATTCAGAGCAGTCTGAGGAGCTAGCTCTACCGTATTCAGAGCAGTCTGAGGAGCTCTACCGTATTCAGAGCAGTCTGAGGAGCTAGCTCTACCGTATTCAGAGCAGTCTGAGGAGCTCTACCGTATTCAGAGCAGTCTGAGGAGCCAGCTCTACCGTATTCAGAGCAGTCTGAGGAGCTAGCTCTACCGTATTCAGAGCAGTCTGAGGAGCTAGCTCTACCATATTCAGAGCAGTCTGAGGAGCTAGCTCTACCGTATTCAGAGCAGTGAGGAGCTAGCTCTACCGTATTCAGAGCAGTCTGAGGAGCTAGCTCTACCGTATTCAGAGCAGTCTGAGGAGCTCTACCGTATTCAGAGCAGTCTGAGGAGCTAGCTCTACCATATTCAGAGCAGTCTGAGGAGCTCTACCGTATTCAGAGCAGTCTGAGGAGCTAGCTCTACCGTATTCAGAGCAGTCTGAGGAGCTAGCTCTACCGTATTCAGAGCAGTCTGAGGAGCTCTACCGTATTCAGAGCAGTCTGAGGAGCTCTACCGTATTCAGAGCAGTCTGAGGAGCTCTACCGTATTCAGAGCAGTCTGAGGAGCTCTACCGTATTCAGAGCAGTCTGAGGAGAGCTCTACCGTATTCAGAGCAGTCTGAGGAGCTAGCTCTACCGTATTCAGAGCAGTCTGAGGAGCTAGCTCTACCGTATTCAGAGCAGTCTGAGGAGCTCTACCGTATTCAGAGCAGTCTGAGGAGCTAGCTCTACCGTATTCAGAGCAGTCTGAGGAGCTCTACCGTATTCAGAGCAGTCTGAGGAGCTAGCTCTACCGTATTCAGAGCAGTCTGAGGAGCTAGCTCTACCGTATTCAGAGCAGTCTGAGGAGCTAGCTCTACCGTATTCAGAGCAGTCTGAGGAGCTAGCTCTACCATATTCAGAGCAGTCTGAGGAGCTAGCTCTACCGTATTCAGAGCAGTGAGGAGCTAGCTCTACCGTATTCAGAGCAGTCTGAGGAGCTCTACCGTATTCAGAGCAGTCTGAGGAGCTAGCTCTACCGTATTCAGAGCAGTCTGAGGAGCTCTACCGTATTCAGAGCAGTCTGAGGAGCCAGCTCTACCGTATTCAGAGCAGTCTGAGGAGCTAGCTCTACCGTATTCAGAGCAGTCTGAGGAGCTAGCTCTACCATATTCAGAGCAGTCTGAGGAGCTAGCTCTACCGTATTCAGAGCAGTGAGGAGCTAGCTCTACCGTATTCAGAGCAGTCTGAGGAGCTAGCTCTACCGTATTCAGAGCAGTCTGAGGAGCTCTACCGTATTCAGAGCAGTCTGAGGAGCTAGCTCTACCGTATTCAGAGCAGTCTGAGGAGCTAGCTCTACCGTATTCAGAGCAGTCTGAGGAGCTCTACCGTATTCAGAGCAGTCTGAGGAGCTAGCTCTACCGTATTCAGAGCAGTCTGAGGAGCTCTACCGTATTCAGAGCAGTCTGAGGAGCTCTACCGTATTCAGAGCAGTCTGAGGAGCTCTACCGTATTCAGAGCAGTCTGAGGAGCTCTACCGTATTCAGAGCAGTCTGAGGAGCTAGCTCTACCGTATTCAGAGCAGTCTGAGGAGCTAGCTCTACCGTATTCAGAGCAGTCTGAGGAGCTAGCTCTACCGTATTCAGAGCAGTCTGAGGAACTCTACCGTATTCAGAGCAGTCTGAGGAGCTAGCTCTACCGTATTCAGAGCAGTCTGAGGAGCTCTACCGTATTCAGAGCAGTCTGAGGAGCTAGCTCTACCGTATTCAGAGCAGTCTGAGGAGCTAGCTCTACCGTATTCAGAGCAGTCTGAGGAGCTAGCTCTACCGTATTCAGAGCAGTCTGAGGAGCTAGCTCTACCGTATTCAGAGCAGTCTGAGGAGCTCTACCGTATTCAGAGCAGTCTGAGGAGCTCTACCGTATTCAGAGCAGTCTGAGGAGCTCTACCGTATTCAGAGCAGTCTGAGGAGCGAGCTCTACCATATTCAGAGCAGTCTGAGGAGCCAGCTCTACCGTATTCAGAGCAGTCTGAGGAGCTAGCTCTACCGTATTCAGAGCAGTGAGGAGCGAGCTCTACCGTATTCAGAGCAGTCTGAGGAGCCAGCTCTACCGTATTCAGAGCAGTCTGAGGAGCTAGCTCTACCGTATTCAGAGCAGTCTGAGGAGCTAGCTCTACCATATTCAGAGCAGTCTGAGGAGCTAGCTCTACCGTATTCAGAGCAGTGAGGAGCTAGCTGTACCGTATTCAGAGCAGTCTGAGGAGCTAGCTCTACCGTATTCAGAGCAGTCTGAGGAGCTCTACCGTATTCAGAGCAGTCTGAGGAGCTAGCTCTACCGTATTCAGAGCAGTGAGGAGCTAGCTCTACCGTATTCAGAGCAGTCTGAGGAGCTAGCTCTACCGTATTCAGAGCAGTGAGGAGCTAGCTCTACCGTATTCAGAGCAGTCTGAGGAGCTAGCTCTACCGTATTCAGAGCAGTCTGAGGAGCTCTACCGTATTCAGAGCAGTCTGAGGAGCTCTACCGTATTCAGAGCAGTCTGAGGAGCTAGCTCTACCGTATTCAGAGCAGTCTGAGGAGCTAGCTCTACCGTATTCAGAGCAGTCTGAGGAGCTCTACCGTATTCAGAGCAGTCTGAGGAGCTCTACCGTATTCAGAGCAGTCTGAGGAGCTCTACCGTATTCAGAGCAGTCTGAGGAGCTCTACCGTATTCAGAGCAGTCTGAGGAGCTAGCTCTACCGTATTCAGAGCAGTCTGAGGAGCTAGCTCTACCGTATTCAGAGCAGTCTGAGGAGCTCTACCGTATTCAGAGCAGTCTGAGGAGCTAGCTCTACCGTATTCAGAGCAGTCTGAGGAGCTCTACCGTATTCAGAGCAGTCTGAGGAGCTAGCTCTACCGTATTCAGAGCAGTCTGAGGAGCTCTACCGTATTCAGAGCAGTCTGAGGAGCTAGCTCTACCGTATTCAGAGCAGTCTGAGGAGCTAGCTCTACCGTATTCAGAGCAGTCTGAGGAGCTAGCTCTACCATATTCAGAGCAGTCTGAGGAGCTAGCTCTACCGTATTCAGAGCAGTCTGAGGAGCTAGCTCTACCGTATTCAGAGCAGTCTGAGGAGCTCTACCGTATTCAGAGCAGTCTGAGGAGCTCTACCGTATTCAGAGCAGTCTGAGGAGCTAGCTCTACCGTATTCAGAACTTAGTGATGCAAAATAATATGAGGGCTCTATAGAAGACTATGAATCATGGGAGTGAGGCTACATAGACCAGCCTTTAGGTACCAGTAGTCTTTGAATCTGGGGCCTTACTCAGGAACAATCTCAAAATAGAAGAGGAGCTTCCAGTAAGAGTTTAGTCTTTGAGATCATGATAAATAATAAAACGGACAGGGAGAAGCTGATCCTAGATCAGCACTGCTGCTCCGTCACCATTTCGGCATAAAGGCTCTGGCCCACTACGTAAGCAATAAGGCACGAGGTGGTGTGGTGTATGGCCAATATACCACGGCTAATGACCGTTCTTATGGATACCAACCCTTAGCCGTGGTATATTGGCCATATCCCACAAACCTTGGAGGTGCTTTATTGCTAATATAAACTGGTTATCAACTTATTTATAGAAATAAAAATAAACATTTTGTCATACCGATGGTATATGGGCTGATTTACAATGGCAATCAGACAATCACTCATTCAGGGCTGGAATTCCTCACAGTCTCCCCCCGCACTGCCCTCAATGCGAGCTCGCACAGTCCCCTCTACCCTAGACCTCCTCCTCACCCCCCCCCACGCTGCCCTAGTCCTCTCCTCACCCCTACGCACTGCCCAATTCCTCATAGTCTCCCCCCGCGCTGCCCAATTCCTCATAGTCTCCCACCCGCACTGCCCTCGTCCTCCTCCCCCGCACCTTCCTAGTCCCGTTCCTAGTCCACCCCCCTCCCCTGCGCGCTCCCCCCGTCGTCCCCCGCGCGCTCCCCTAGTCCTCCTCTTCCTCCTCTCCCCCGCGCGCACCCCTAGTCCTCCTCCTCTCCCCTAGTTCTCGTCGTCCTCCTCCTCTACTCCCGCCCGCGCTCCCCGAGTCCTCCTCCTCCTCTCCCCCTGCGCTCCCTCCCCTAGTCCTCCTCCTCCCTCCCCTAGTCCTCCTCCTCTCCCCCCGCGCGCCATCCCCTAGTCCTCCTCCTCCCCCCGCGCGCGCCCTCCCCTAGTCCTCCTCCTCTCCCCGCGCGCGCCCTCCCCTAGTCCTCCACCTCTCCCCGCGCCCCCTCCCCTAGTCCTCCGCGCGCCCCTCCCTAGTCGTCGTCCCTCCCTCTCGCGCGCTCCCCTAGTCCTCCTCTCTCCGCGCGCGCTCCCCTAGTCCTCCTCTCCGCGCGCGCGCTCCCCTAGTCCTCCTCCTCCTCCTCTCCCCGCGTGCGCTGCCCTAGTCCTCCTCCTCCTCTCCCGCGCGCTGCCCTAGTCCTCCTCCTCTCGCGCGCCTGCCCTAGTAATCCTCCTCTCCGCGCGCGCCCTCCCCCTAGTCCTCCTCCTCTCCGCGCGCGCTCCCCTAGTCCTCCTCCTCCTCTCCGCGCTCCCTCCACTAGTCCTCCTCTCTCCGCGCGCCCTCCACTAGTCCTCCTCCCGCGCACGCGCTCCCCGAGTCCTCCTCCTCTCCCCCCCGCGCACCCTCCCTAGTTCTCCTCATCTCCCCACGCACGCACCCTCCCCTAGTTCTCCTCCTCTCCCCACGCACGCACCCTCCCCTTGTGCTCCTCCTTTCCCAGCGAGCGCGCTCCCCTAGTCATCCTCCTCCTCCTCTCCCTCGCGCCCTCCCCTAGTCCTCCTCCTCCTCCTCTCCCCGCACGCGCTCCCCTAGTCCTCCTCCTCTCCCCCGCGCTCCCCTAGTCCTCCTCTCCCCGCGCGCGCTCCCCCTAGTCCTCCTCCTCCTCTCCCCGCACGCGCGCTCCCCTAGTCCTCCTCCTCTCCCCGCACGTCGCTCCCCTAGTCCTCCTCTCCCCCGCGCGCGCGCCCTCCCCTAGTCCTCCTCCTCTCCCCCGCGCGCCCTCCCCTAGTCGTCCTCCTCTCCCCCCGCGCGCCCTCCCCTAGTCGTCCTGCTCCTCTCCCCCCGCGCGCCCTCCCCTAGTCCTCGTCCTCCTCCTCTCCCCCCGCGCGCCCTCACCTAGTCCTCGTCCTCCTCCTCTCCCCCCGCGCGCCCTCCCCTAGTCCTCGTCCTCCTCCTCTCCCCCCGCCCCTCCCCTAGTCGTCGTCCCTCCTCCTCTCCCCCCGCGCCCTCCCCTAGTCGTCCTCCTCCTCTCCCCCGCGCGCCCTCCCCTAGTCGTCCTCCTCCTCTCCCCCGCGCGCCCTCACCTAGTCGTCCTCCTCCCTCTCCCCCGCGCGCCCTCCCCTAGTCCTCGTCCTCCTCCTCTCCCCCGCGCGCCCTCCCCTAGTCCTCGTCCCCTCCTCTCCCCCGCGCGCCCTCCCCTAGTCCTCGTCCTCCTCCTCTCCCCCCGCGCGCCCTCCCCTAGTCGTCCTCCTCCTCTCCCCCCGCGCGCCCTCCCCTAGTCGTCCTCCTCCTCTCCCCCCGCGCGCCCTCCCCTAGTCGTCCTCCTCCTCTCCACCCCCGCGCCCTCCCCTAGTCCCCCTCCTCCTCTCCCCCGCGCGCCCTCCCCTAGTCGTCCTCCTCCTCTCCACCCGCGCGCCCTCCCCTAGTCGTCCTCCTCCTCTCCCCCGCGCCCTCCCCTAGTCGTCCTGCTCCTCTCCCCCGCGCCCTCCCCTAGTCCTCGTCCTGCTCCTCTCCCCCGCGCCCTCCCCTAGTCCTCGTCCTCCTCCTCTCCCCCCGCGCCCTCCCCCTAGTCCTCGTCCTCCTCCTCTCCCCCGCGCCCTCCCCTAGTCCTCGTCCTCCTCCTCTCCCCCGCGCGCCCTCCCCTAGTCCTCGTCCTCCCTCCTCTCCCCCGCGCGCCCCTCCCCTAGTCGTCCTCCTCCCTCTCCCCCGCGCCCTCCCCTAGTCGTCCCTCCTCCTCTCCCCCCGCGCCCTCCCCTAGTCGTCCCTCCTCCTCTCCCCCGCGCACCCTCCCTAGTCGTCCTCCTCTCCCCCCGCGCCCTCCCCTAGTCGTCCTCCTCCTCTCCCCCGCGCCCTCCCCTAGTCGTCCTCCTCCTCTCCCCCCGCGCCCTCCCCTAGTCCTCCTCTCCCCCCCGCGCCCTCCCCTAGTCCTCCTCTCCCCCGCGCCCTCCCCTAGTCGTCCTCCTCCTCTCCCCACGCGCGCCCTCCCTAGTCCTCCTCTCTCCCCCGCGCGCCCTCCCCTAGTCCTCCTCTCCCCCCCGCGCCCTCCCCTAGTCCTCTCCCCCGCGCGCCCTCCCCTAGTCCTCCTCTCCCCCCGCGCCCTCCCCTAGTCGTCCTCCTCCTCTCCCCCCGCGCGCCCTCCCCTAGTCGTCCTCCTCATCTCCCCCGCGCGCCCTCCCCTAGTCATCCTCCTCCTCCTCTCCCCCGCGCGCCTCCCCTAGTCGTCCTCCTCCTCTCCCCCCCGCCCTCCCCTAGTCGTCCTCCTCCTCTCCCCCCGCGCGCCATCCCCTAGTCGTCCTCCTCCGCCTCTCCCAATCCTTCTCCTCCGTGCACTCCCCTTGTCATCCTCGTTCCCCACCCACTCCCCGTCCCAGCACTCTCCCAGTCCTCATCCGCGCGCTCCCTCAGACCCCCTAGTGTGCGTGTGTGTCTCTCTCACACACTCTCTCACACACACACACACAGTGTGAATAAACTAATCCAGTCATGTAACTCCACAGAGGACACTAACCATGTTATCTGTCAACATCTGAGGGATCATCTTCTGTTCCCACACAAACACACGTTGGACTGTGATCTGCAACTTCTGTACTACTACAATATTGCTGCTCCATATATAGCACTAACCACACACTTACTCTGTTATATGACCTGTATCTAATCTAACGGAGAGCTTAGTGTCAGGACATTAACATTGACTGTCGCGGTGGTTCATCCAGCCTGCATTGACCAGAGCATGTGTGTCTGAGCAAGTGTGTATTCTGCCCAGCCCACATCCACAGCTGGAAAGCCTGGGCTTGTGTGTGCGCGTTTGAGAGACAAAACAGCCATTCAAATCCAACTGGAAATAAAGCTGAATATATTTAGGCTCAGACGAATAATGAACAAAAATATAAAACGCAACATATAAAGTGTTTCCATGATTCAGGAGCATTAAATTAAAAAGAGCCATAAGCAAAAATCTTACTCCTCTCTAGTGTTATGCACAAATGTGTTTAACATCCCTGTTAGTGAGAAGTTCTCCTCATGCAACAATCACTTAAATTGTTGCATGAGGCGTTTATATTTTTTGCGAGAAGCAGGGGATGCATGTCAAAGTGCAAAGCAGCTTCCGCTCTGTGTGCCCTCCTCGCCACGTCCCCCCTCCTCGCCACGTCCAACACCGGTAGTGGGCTGTGGGGTTCACCTGGTCCAACACCGGTAGTGGGGTCACCTGGTCCAACACCGGTAGTGGGGTCACCTGGTCCAACACCGGTAGTGGGCTCACCTGGTCCAACACCGGTAGTGGGGTCACCTGGTCCAACACCGGTAGTGGGGTCACCTGGTCCAACACCGGTAGTGGGGTCACCTGGTCCAACACCGGTAGTGGGGTCACCTGGTCCAACACCGGTAGTGGGGTCACCTGGTCCAACACTGGTAGTGGGCTGTAGGGTCACCTGGTCCAACACTGGTAGTGGGCTGTAGGGTCACCTGGTCCAACACTGGTAGTGGGCTGTAGGGTCACCTGGTCCAACACTGGTAGTGGGCTGTAGGGTCACCTGGTCCAACACTGGTAGTGGGCTGTAGGTTCATCTGGTCCAACACTGGTAGTGGGCTGTAGGTTCATCTGGTCCAACACTGGTAGTGGGCTGTAGAAGATCTACTATAGCTTCCTCCATGTTGTGCTCTGTTACAGTTCTATTCATCTACTGATTGATTATCTTTGCTACTTGAAATGTACTCTGCACTGTTGATGAAATTCGGGAAGCAAGCATTTCACTGAACCGTTTTACCCCAGCTGTCTCCCGTGCACGTGACAAATTACCTTAGATGTATTTCATCAACGGCCTACACAACCACACATTGAAAGGCAATGCAGAACATCGGATTTCCGACTTACTAGAATCTACAACGACCTCTGACATCACACACCATGCCATGGGATGGTAAGAATTTTTCTGCAAGAAAACTCAATCAATCTGTATTTTTTGGAGCTGTGTACTTCAACAACATGACTTAGTCATTTTCCCCAGGAGGGCGAGGGGGAAAGTCCACACCAACCTCAGGGCTAGAGCTAACCTAGATTTTCACTTTCCAACTTGAATATATTAAATACATTTTACATAAGGTCCCTTTGTGCATGCGTGTGTGTGTGTGTAGTGAACCGGAGGCTGTATGGTTTCTGTTCTCCTGCCCTCTCCCTCACCCTGCTCCTGTAATTATAGTCTAATTCAGTTGCAGGGTGAGGGGAGCACATCTTGCTACTAAAGTCTCAGTCATACTAGGGCTGGGCGATATGGTCAAAATATATCACGGTACTTCAAAAAATAAATCAAAATTGGACAACATGACAGTTTTGACTTTTAATCAAATGTTCTTTAATGACATTGATGCAGGGAAACTCAAATCCATTTTACCTAATATCTACCAGCATGTTAAATGTGCAGGGGGGGGGAAAAAAACCTCTAGACCACCTTTACTCCACACACAGATGCGTACAAAGCTCTGCCTCGCCCTCCATTTGGCAAATCTGACCATAAATCTACCCTCCCGATTCCTGCTTACAAGCAAAAACTAAAATGTCAATAAGAAAGTGATCAGATGAAGCAGATACTACACTACAGGACTGTTTTTCTAGCACAGACCTAACCCTAACCCATATGTTCCGGGATTCTTCCGATGGCATTGAGGAGTACACCACATCAGTCACTGACTTCATCAATAAGCGCATCGATGACATCGTCCACATAGTGACCGTACGTACATACTAGAGGTCGACAATTATTGGAGGACCAAAAAAGCTGATACAATTTTTTTTTTATTATTATTATTTTATTTTTTTAAATCGGCCGATTTAAATCAGTATTTGTAATATTGACAATTACAACAATACTGAAAGAACACATATTTTAACTTAATATAATACATAAATAAAATCAATTTAGCCTCAAGTAAATAATGAAACGTTCAATTTGGTTTAAATAATGCAAGTGTTGGAGAAGAAAGTAAAAGTGCAATATGTGCCATGTTAGAAAGCTAACGTTTAAGTTCCTTGCTCGGAACATGAGAACATATGAAAGCTTGTGGTTCCTTTTAACATGAGTCTTCAATATTCCCAGGTAAGAAGTTTTAGGTTGTAGTTATTATAGGAATTATAGGACTATTTCCCTCTATACCATTTGTATTTCATTAATCTTTGACTATTGGATGTTCTTATAGGCACTTTAGTATTGCCAGCATAACAGTATAGCTTCCGTCCCTCTCCTTGCTCCTCCCTGGGCTCGAACCAACAACACAATGACAACAGCCACCATCGAAGCAGCGTTACCCATGCAGAGCAAGGGGAACAACTACCAGAAGGCTCAGAGCGAATTACGTTTGAAACGCTATTAGCGCGCGCTAACTAGCTAGCCATTTCACTTCGGTTACACCAGCCTCATCTCGGGAGTTGATAGGCTTGAAGTCATAAACAGCGCAATGCTTGACGCACAATGAAGAGCTGCTGGCAAAAGGCACAAAATTGCTGTTTAAATGAATGTTTATGAGCCTGCTTCTGCCTACCACCGCTCAGTCAGATACTTGTATGCTCAGTCAGATTATCTGCAACGCAGGACACGCTATATAAAATCTAGTAATGTCATCAATCATGTGTAGTTATAACTAGTGATTATGATTGATTCAGTTTAATGCTAGCTAGCAACTTACCTTGGCATACTGCATTCGCCTAACAGGCAGTCTCCTCGTGGAGTGCAACAAGAGGCATCCAACACCATAGTGCCCACAAAGCTCATCACTAAGCTAAGGACCGGTTGCATCACCGCCTGGTATGGCAACTGCTCGGCCTCTGATCGTAAGGCACTACAGAGGGTAGTGCGTACAGCCCAGGACATCACTGGGGCCAAGCTTCCTGCCATCCAGGACCTATATGCTCGGCGGTGTCTGAGGAAGGCCCAAAAAAAGGGTAAAGGCTCCCAGTCACCCAAGTCAGACTATTCTCTCTGTTACCGCACAGAAAATAGCCAAGCGGATTATTGGAATTGACACACCCCACAGTTTTTAAACTGCTGCTACTCGCTGTTTATTATGTGTGTAGTAACTTTACCCTTATCGACATGTACATATTACCTCGACTAACCTGTACCCCCGCACATTGACCCAGTACCGGTACCCCCTGTACATAGCCTCCACATTGACTCTGTACCGGTACCCCCTGTATATAGCCTCCACATTGACTCTGTACCAGTACCCCCTGTACATAGCCTCCACATTGACTCTGTACCGGTACCCCCTGTATATAGCCTCCACATTGACTCTGTACCAGTACTCCCTGTATATAGCCTCCACATTGACTCTGTACCGGTACCCCCTGTACATAGCCTCCACATTGACTCTGTACCGGTACCCCCTGTATATAGCCTCCACATTGACTCTGTACCGGTACCCCCTGTATATAGCCTCCACATTGACTCTGTACCAGTACTCCCTGTATATAGCCTCCACATTGACTCTGTACCGGTACCCCCTGTACATAGCCTCCACATTGACTCTGTACCGGTACCCCCCCCCCCCTGTATATACCCTGTTATGTTATTGTGTTATTTTTTTACACTTCAGTTGATTTGGTCAATATTTTAACTCTATATTGTTAAAACTGCTGTGTTGGTTAAGGGCTTGTAAGTAAACATTCAGCACATGTGCAAAATGATCTGAAATGACATTCAGCCAGCATGACTGTCCTCCTCTGGACTTCACCATCCCTCCTCTGGACTTCACCATCCCTCCTCTGGACTTCACCATCCATCCCACTGGACTTCACCATCCATCCCTCCCTCCCTCCCACTGGACTTCACCATCCATCCCTCCCTCCCTCCCACTGGACTTCACCATCCATCCCTCCCTCCCTCCCACTGGACTTCACCATCCATCCCTCCCTCCCTCCCACTGGACTTCACCATCCATCCCTCCCTCCCTCCCACTGGACTTCACCATCCATCCCTCCCTCCCTCCCTCCCACTGGACTTCACCATCCATCCCTCCCTCCCTCCCACTGGACTTCACCATCCATCCCTCCCTCCCTCCCACTGGACTTCACCATCCATCCCTCCCTCCCTCCCACTGGACTTCACCATCCATCCCTCCCTCCCACTGGACTTCACCATCCATCCCTCCCTCCCTCCCACTGGACTTCACCATCCATCCCTCCCTCCCACTGGACTTCACCATCCATCCCTCCCTCCCACTGGACTTCACCATCCATCCCTCCCTCCCACTGAACACCACCATCCATCCCTCCCTCCCACTGAACACAACAGTAGGCATGCTAGTCTATACACTCACTGACACATGTATTCAGCTCAGTTTAACAGATCAAGCCAACAAGTGCATCGCTCTCTGGCTCTACTATAGTGAAGTACTATAACCCATCAAGCAGTGGAAAACGTGCTTGGGGATCAGAGTGAAGGCAGAACTGTCGGCTATGATTATCGTGTGTGTGTGTGTGTGTGACTGCTGCTGGGCTGGTAAACAAATAAGAGGCAGTAAAAGGGCATAAGTTCACACACATGCTGGATAGGGCTGACCCCATTCAGTCGACGAGGCGATTGTTTGGTCAATAGGCTGTTGATTGACCAATCATTTTTTGGTCGATTAGTTGCAAAAACGAGTAACATTGATGGCACATCTTGATTGATGCCCGTCTCAAAGGACTAATCCATTGTGGAGGCACGCCAGCACCACCAGTACATTTACTGTTAATTCCCATAATTTCTAATCTACAATGTTTGTTTGATTAGCATCATTTCTGTTAATGCCTTCACTAAAATTATTATTACAGTCCTTTACTGTTCTCTCGGAGTGGACACGTTGTTTGAGGAGTGCACAACCTAGGCTACACTTGTGAGAAACAAGTTTTGATTTATTTCATTCTGTTTACGAGTTGTCAATTTAGTCATTGTGTTTTGTTTGACAGGAGCGCTCCTGTCAATGTTGAGTAAGGACACGCACCTGATTCCGCATAGAAGTATTCCTAGGCTACCTGGCCTGCGAGCAAATGTAGGCTTATAAATGTGTCCATTTGGGGGATCTGATGGTATTTCTGATTGTCTTTAACTCACCACTAATAATGAGCTGTGGAGCTTCTGAAAGTATGTTTTCCTTCACATCAAACAGCAAGTGGGCGGCAGGGTAGCCTAGTGGTTAGAGCGTTGGACTAGTAACCGGAAGGTTGCAAGTTCAAAACCCCGAGCTGACAAGGTAGAAATCTGTCGTTCTGCCCCTGAACAGGCAGTTAACCCACTGTTCCCAGGCCGTCATTGAAAATAAGAATGTGTTCTTAACTGACTTGCCTGGTTAAATAAAGGTAAAATAAAATAAATAAAAAGTAAACAAAGTCTGTTTTTACAGGCTCTCTCTGGCTCCCTCTTGATTCATTGCTGTGTCTTAATTATTTCATAACTGTGTGCTTAAAGCATCAGACAAACCTCAGTAGCCTACTGAACAAAAATAAACAACATGCAACAATTTCAAAGATTTTACTGACTTTACAGTACGTAAGGAAACCGGTCAATTGAAAGAAATTCATTAGGTCCTAATCTAGGGATTTGACATGACTGGACATGCAGCAATGGGTGTGTCTATATATGGAAAAAACACGATTTAACATTTTGACCAGTGGATAAGTTGAAAAAACAGACGAGTCCTGACAACACCCTCTCTCTCTGGCCTGAGTTAACTCACGTCATTGAACGGGGGCGAACGACAATCACAGTTCCAACAATAAACACCTCCCTGACAGTTTACTTCCGTGGGAAGATGACTTTAGCAAAACAGAATAAATTAATGATTCATACCTAAACTAGCCTAATCTGTCGCTCTGCCCCTGAACAAGGCAGTTAACTCACTGTTCCCCGGTAGGCCGTCATTGTAAATAACAATTGGTTCTAAATAAAGAGGTACAAATAAAATAAAAACATTACACTGATCTATTCTTAAACTATTAGGGTTTGGAGCTTTTCCAGACTGTGACCTGGTCAGGAATAACTCCTGGTGTAGGCCAGTGGTAGGCTATTCACAGTTACCACTGATGAAGGCCAGTGGTAGGCTATTCACAGTTACCACTGATGAAGGCCAGTGGTAGGCTATTCACAGTTACCACTGATGAAGGCCAGTGGTAGGCTATTCACAGTTACCACTGATGAAGGCCAGTGGTAGGCTATTCACAGTTACCACTGATGAAGGCCAGTGGTAGGCTATTCACAGTTACCACTGATGAAGGCCAGTGGTAGGCTATTCACAGTTACCACTGATGAAGGCCAGTGGTAGGCTATTCACAGTTACCACTGATGAAGGCCAGTGGTAGGCTATTCACAGTTACCACTGATGAAGGCCAGTGGTAGGCTATTCACAGTTACCACTGATGAAGGCCAGTGGTAGGCTATTCACAGTTACCACTGATGAAGGCCAGTGGTAGGCTATTCACAGTTACCACTGATGAAGGCCAGTGGTAGGCTATTCACAGTTACCACTGATGAAGGCCAGTGGTAGGCTATTCACAGTTACCACTGATGAAGGCCAGTGGTAGGCTATTCACAGTTACCACTGATGAAGGCCAGTGGTAGGCTATTCACAGTTACCACTGATGAAGGCCAGTGGTAGGCTATTCACAGTTACCACTGATGAAGGCCAGTGGTAGGCTATTCACAGTTACCACTGATGAAGGCCAGTGGTAGGCTATTCACAGTTACCACTGATGAAGGCCAGTGGTAGGCTATTCACAGTTACCACCGATGAAGGCCAGTGGTAGGCTATTCACAGTTACCACCGATGAAGGCCAGTGGTAGGCTATTCACAGTTACCACCGATGAAGGCCAGTGGTAGGCTATTCACAGTTACCACCGATGAAGGCCAGTGGTAGGCTATTCACAGTTACCACCGATGAAGGCCAGTGGTAGGCTATTCACAGTTACCACCGATGAAGGCCAGTGGTAGGCTATTCACAGTTACCACCGATGAAGGCCAGTGGTAGGCTATTCACAGTTACCACCGATGAAGGCCAGTGGTAGGCTATTCACAGTTACCACCGATGAAGGCCAGTGGTAGGCTATTCACAGTTACCACCGATGAAGGCCAGTGGTAGGCTATTCACAGTTACCACCGATGAAGGCCAGTGGTAGGCTATTCACAGTTACCACCGATGAAGGCCAGTGGTAGGCTATTCACAGTTACCACCGATGAAGGCCAGTGGTAGGCTATTCACAGTTACCACCGATGAAGGCCAGTGGTAGGCTATTCACAGTTACCACCGATGAAGGCCAGTGGTAGGCTATTCACAGTTACCACCGATGAAGGCCAGTGGTAGGCTATTCACAGTTACCACCGATGAAGGCCAGTGGTAGGCTATTCACAGTTACCACCGATGAAGGCCAGTGGTAGGCTATTCACAGTTACCACCGATGAAGGCCAGTGGTAGGCTATTCACAGTTACCACTGATGAAGGCCAGTGGTAGGCTATTCACAGTTACCACTGATGAAGGCCAGTGGTAGGCTATTCACAGTTACCACTGATGAAGGCCAGTGGTAGGCTATTCACAGTTACCACTGATGAAGGCCAGTGGTAGGCTATTCACAGTTACCACTGATGAAGGCCAGTGGTAGGCTATTCACAGTTACCACTGATGAAGGCCAGTGGTAGGCTATTCACAGTTACCACTGATGAAGGCCAGTGGTAGGCTATTCACAGTTACCACTGATGAAGGCCAGTGGTAGGCTATTCACAGTTACCACTGATGAAGGCCAGTGGTAGGCTATTCACAGTTACCACTGATGAAGGCCAGTGGTAGGCTATTCACAGTTACCACTGATGAAGGCCAGTGGTAGGCTATTCACAGTTACCACTGATGAAGGCCAGTGGTAGGCTATTCACAGTTACCACTGATGAAGGCCAGTGGTAGGCTATTCACAGTTACCACTGATGAAGGCCAGTGGTAGGCTATTCACAGTTACCACTGATGAAGGCCAGTGGTAGGCTATTCACAGTTACCACTGATGAAGGCCAGTGGTAGGCTATTCACAGTTACCACCGATGAAGGCCAGTGGTAGGCTATTCACAGTTACCACCGATGAAGGCCAGTGGTAGGCTATTCACAGTTACCACCGATGAAGGCCAGTGGTAGGCTATTCACAGTTACCACCGATGAAGGCCAGTGGTAGGCTATTCACAGTTACCACCGATGAAGGCCAGTGGTAGGCTATTCACAGTTACCACTGATGAAGGCCAGTGGTAGGCTATTCACAGTTACCACTGATGAAGGCCAGTGGTAGGCTATTCACAGTTACCACTGATGAAGGCCAGTGGTAGGCTATTCACAGTTACCACTGATGAAGGCCAGTGGTAGGCTATTCACAGTTACCACCGATGAAGGCCAGTGGTAGGCTATTCACAGTTACCACTGATGAAGGCCAGTGGTAGGCTATTCACAGTTACCACTGATGAAGGCCAGTGGTAGGCTATTCACAGTTACCACTGATGAAGGCCAGTGGTAGGCTATTCACAGTTACCACTGATGAAGGCCAGTGGTAGGCTATTCACAGTTACCACTGATGAAGGCCAGTGGTAGGCTATTCACAGTTACCACTGATGAAGGCCAGTGGTAGGCTATTCACAGTTACCACTGATGAAGGCCAGTGGTAGGCTATTCACAGTTACCACTGATGAAGGCCAGTGGTAGGCTAATTTAACTACCGAGACACACACTAACCCACAACAGCCAACATCCTACATGCTCCTCCTACACATCTGTCCAATTACTGTCCAATCACATTCATCCACTCTCCCAGGACTAGTGACAGTTAAATCAGAGGGTTTGGTGAATGGACTGTTGGTTAATCTGAGATTAACTGGGCATTAAGCCAGTAGGTTTTACAAAAGTTCTAAAACAGGTTAGAGTTTAATAAAGACCAAGTCCCTCAACCACCACCCTAACCAAGCCAATGGATATAATTCACTCAACTCCAATTTACTCACCAGTTTGAGTCATTGCAGGAACTAGGCTTTACTAAAGCAGATGGGGAATTTGGAGCAAAAAAATAATAATATATAGTTATTTCCCACTGTGGTCCTCTCTCTTTTGGACATGGTTTGGCATGGGGCTGCCACCCACTGCTATTATAGATGTAGCCAGAACACAGAGATGGAAATAAGACCATTCGATAAGTACTCATTCCCATCAGTGTGTGGAAAACAGCCCCATGGCCCCAGCTCAACTGTATAGTCATTGACTGGACAATAACCCGATATCTGTTTATGACACTATCAGTTACCAGCTGCATTGATTTGACAGGGCCACAAACACATTCCCCAGACACACCTAAAGACACGCACAGACAAATGCATGTACACACACTAGGACAGACAGACTCCAAAAGGTAGACCTTGCCTGTGGCATGCTAGTGTGCGTTAACCAGAGCTATAAAAGTGATGAGGGAGAGACTTGTGATTGGTCCAGTATTAAATAAATAAATCTATCCCACGTGACTGTCAGTTTGTATGGATTAACTATGATTTACACCCGCTGTGTTGTGGCTGGGGTTTGGTTTCAGGCAGCTTTAGCATCGACTGACTGGCTGCTACAGGCCTGCCTAGCTCTGCTAACTGCCAAAGCTGATACAGTACATGGGGGGGGGGAGACGCGCACACACACACACACTTCTCATGTAAGCTACAGCACACCACAGTTCCATGGATGACCCTGGCCTGACAAAACCGTAACAAGTGCCTGTGGTGAAGTCTACCCAAGCCCAGTGAGTCATGTTGCTGCTTCAGCCGCGTTCCCACTAGGGCATGTAAAATGTATGAGAGGAGTGCGTGAACGAGCAAACGCACACAGCATAGACACACAATCTGCACACACACACTTCCATTTGTGGCTCAGCACACACTGCCACACCAACTGATCTAGTTTGAGAGAGGAGGGGGATTGGAGTAGAGGGCTGCTCAACATGATTTTCCAATCAAAAGGGAAGCTTGTCAGTTGTACAACTGAATGCATTCAACTGAAATGTGTGTCCCACATTTAACCCAACCCCTCTGAATCAGAGAGGTGTGGAGGTGCTGCACCATATAGAGAACAGGGTGCCATTTGGGACGAAGCCCGTCTCACATCAAGCACAGAATCAAGCACAGAATCAAGCACAGGGCAAAAAGACAAAACCCTCATTTGATTTTTTTTAAATATTTAATGGTGTAAAACTGATGAGCGGCTCTGGGTTTGCATGTGTGTCTATACCAGAGCCTGGGCCTGTACCATCACCCACCATGGTACAGGCCCAGGCTCTGGTATAGACACACATGCAAACCCAGAGCCGCTCATCAGTTTTACACCATTAAATATTTAACAAAAATCTAATGAACAGACACTGCATGGCTTGGCTTTGGCTCTATGCATTAGATGTGAGTGTGTTAACGGGGCTAGTGGCATCGCTGCCAAGAGATGAGGTATCAGGACTAGAACTGTCCTCACGTGACTTTCGGTTTAGGAGAGGAGGTTCAACCAGGGAAGAGCAGGACAGGAGGAGTTGGGTTTCATTCACTGATCTAGTGGAGGAAGTCAGTAGGAGAAAGATAGGTTGGATCTCAATAGTCTACAGTCGTTTCCTCTCCTTCTGTACTGCACTAACAAACACTGGATAACTGAAACACTGACAGTTCACATTGCTACTGGGGGTGGGGTGCATTGCAATCGCATCTTCCTCTTCCACACAGGATGATATATGAAAACAATATGGTGGACGGGTGGCCCACTGGGAATTGGCCATCACCTGTCCAGGCCTTTCTTATCAGTGCAGATACATTAACAGGACACAAGACCGCTTCATAGTATTGAGATGCAGCCTCAGACTCTCTCCAAGGCCTTGTTCTTGAGATGGGTGTTATTTCAAATCAAATTTTATTTGTCACATGCCCCAAATACAACAAGTGTAGTTGACCTTACAGTGAAATGCTTACTTACAATCCCTTAACCAAGAGTGCAATTCAAGAAGAGTTAAGAAAATATTTCCCAAACAAACTAAAGTAACAAATAATAAAAAGTAATGAGGCTATAAACAGGGGGTACAGGTACCGAGTCAGTGTGTGGGGGTACAGGTTAGCTGAGGTAATCTGTACATGTAGGTGGGGGTGAAGTGATTGTGCATAGATAATAAACAACGAGTAGCAGCAGTGTAAAAACAAAAGGGAGGGGGTCAATGTAAATAGTCCGGTGGCCATTTGATTCATTATTCAGCAGTCTTAAGGCTTGGGGGTAGAAGCTGTTCAGGAGACTTTTGGACCTAGACTTGGTGCATGTCACGCTGCGTGTGGCACGTCACTGAGCTCTCAGGGAGGTTGGGATTCATTACATTTATGAAGTACTACCCTTTCAGATCTGCCAACTTCAGGATAGACTGGATAAAGTGTTCCCTCCATGGGGCTGGCCAGCCAGCCATTTTGAAGAGAGGCAGTTGATCCAGACATGGCCTCGACCTGTAGCCAGGACCGAGACATGACGACGGGAGCCAGGACCGAGACATGACGACGGGAGCCAGTACCGAGACATGACGACGGGAGCCAGGACCGAGACATGACGACGGGAGCCAGGACCGAGACATGACGACGGGAGCCAGGACCGAGACATGACGACGGGAGCCAGGACCGAGACATGACGACGGGAGCCAGGACCGAGACATGACGACGGGAGCCAGGACCGAGACATGACGACGGGAGCCAGGACCGAGACATGACGACGGGAGCCAGGACCGAGACATGACGACGGGAGCCAGGACCGAGACATGACGACGGGAGCCAGGACCGAGACATGGACGGGAGCCAGGACCGAGACATGACGACGGGAGCCAGGACCGAGACATGACGACGGGAGCCAGGACCGAGACATGACGACGGGAGCCAGGACCGAGACATGACGACGGGAGCCAGGACCGAGACATGATGAAGTCAGCCTAGCCTACATCCTTTGACTAGTTGGCTGTTATTTAAAAAAAAGACTTACAAGGACAAGAGAGAATGATCAGCACAAGCATAAGAGAGAGAGAAAAGGAGAATGAGAGCAAGAGGAGGAGAGAAAGATGGAGAGATTGAAAGAGACAGAGCGTGCATGGGAGAGATAGTAAGAGCGAGAACGAACGAATGACAGAATGAAAGAAAAAGAGAGTGGGAGGAAATGCAGCAGGAGGAAACACCAAAAAGGAAACATTGCATTTAGGCCACTGAGTCATTTCCCTGTGCTCCTTCACGCTTCTCTTTCTTTAATATACACTGGCAGGATCAATTACGTACAGCATGGCTAGGAGTTTACAGAGAAAGGAGAGAGAGACTGAGAAGGCCCATCGGTTTAGGCCTAGGATTTCAGCTTTTAGCCCTGGTAAAGTCTGCTTGCAATTAATTTGGGAATGAATGCAGGCTCAGAACTCTACAGTGAGAGATTTCCCCCCCCCACCCCCTCTCTATTTCTCACAGCACTATTTCATCAGACAATCCTCAGCTCTTCCAAAATAACGGTTACAATTCAGCCCTGTGGTGCTGTGTGTGAATTTACCTATTATTTTACCCACAATGAACTCTATGTAGGCTAACACCCCTGTGGTAGTAGTAGTAGTAGTAGTAGTAGTAGTAGTAGTAGTAGTAGTGAGTGTGAAGTATTATTACTCACGTGTTAGTGGTGTAGTCGGTGGGCGGAGCCTGGAAATGATTTGTGTTAGGAAATATCCTGCTGGTTGTAACTTACTGACATGTTATCCTGAGGTCCATTACACCAAGAAAAAAAAATCTATATGCTTCAATATGCTGTAGAACTACATCTAACCATCAAGTCTTTTTTTTACCCTTATTTAACCAGAATTCTTATTCTCAATGACGGCCTAGGAACAGTGGTAACTGCATGTTCAGGGGCAGAACGACAGATTTGTACCTTGTCAGCTCGGGGGTTTGAACTTGCAACCTTCCGGCTACTCGTCCAACGCTCTAACCACTAGGCTACCCTTACGCCCCCCCATCTTCACCACACACACCTTGCATGCAGGCGTGTACAGACTGTCCCAGGCAGCATATAACCTCAGGCCTAGCGGAGCACACAGTGATAAGATTAAAGCCTGACTGGGCAGAGAGCTGTTGACAGTCATACCAGACTCACCCATTCTGTCAGACTACAGGCACACAGCCTGGATATACAGTACTGTATGGACTCCAGTCAGTCAGGGTTTGCATCCCAAATTGCACACTATTCCCTATATATAGTCCACTACTTTTGACCAGAGCCCATAGGGAATAGGGAGCGATTGGAGATGCAGTAGTACAGACACAACTGAACTGTGTTTTTTTGGGTTTTTTTCTTAACCTTTATTTAACTAGGCAAGTCAGTTAAGAACACATTCTTATTTTCAATGACGGCCTAGGAACAGTGGGTCAACTGCCTCGTTCAGGGGCAGAACGACAGATTTGTACCTTGTCAGCTCGGGGGGGGAATCTAATCTTGCAACCTCACAGTTAACTAGTCCAACGCAATAACGACCGTTGCACTCCACAAGGAGCCTGACTGCCTGTTACCATGGCTTACTGCATTCGCGTAAGTTGCTAGCTAGCATTAAACTGATCTTATAAAAAACAATCAATCATAATCACTAGTTAACTACACATGGTTGATGATATTACTAGATATTATCTAGCGTGTCCTGCGTTGCAGATAATCTAATTGAGCATACAAGTATCAAAGTATCTGACTGAGCGGTGGTAGGCAGAAGCAGGCACGTAAACATTAACTCAAACAGCACTTTCGTGTGTTTTGCCAGCGGCTCTTCGTTGTGCGTCAAGCATTGCGCTGTTTATGACTTCAAGCCTATTAACTCCCGAGATGAGGCTGGTGTAACCGAAGTGAAATGGCTAGCTAGTTAGCGCAATACTGGCAATACTAAAGTGCCTATAAGAACATCCAATAAAGATTAATGAAATAGAAATGGTATAGAGGGAAACAGTCTATAATTCCTATAATAACTACAACCTAAAACTTCTTAACGAGGAATATTGAAGACTCATGTTAAAAGGAACCACAAGCTTTCATATGTTCTCATGGTCTGAGCAAGCAACTGAAACATTAGCTTTCGTACATGGCACATATTGCACTTTTACTTTCAACTCTAAAAATTAGTTTTTGCATTATTTAAACCAAATTGAACATGTTTCATTGTTTACTTGAGGCTAAATTGATTTTATTGATGTATTATATTAAGTTAAAATATGTGTTCATTCAGTATTGTTGTAATTGTCATTACAAATAAAACACACATACATATATACATACATACATATATACACACACACACACACATATACACACACACATACATATACATATACATATACATATATATATATATATATATAAAAAAATAAATTTAAATTATTATTTAGAAAAATAATTTACATTGTCCGATTAATCGTTATCGGCTTTGAAAAATCATAAAAATCGGTCAACCTCTAGTATTCACCCCCTTTGCTATGAAGGCCTCAGATCTGGTGCAACCAATAACCTTCAGAAGTCACATAATTAGTTAAATAAAGTCCACCTGCGTGCCATCTAAGTCTCACATGATCTACGCATCTATACATCTGTTCTGAAAGGCCCCAGAGTCTGCAACACCACTAAGCAAGGGGCACCACCAAGCAAGCGGCACTATGAAGACCAGGGAGCTCTCCAAACAGGTCAGGGACAAAGTTGTGGAGAAGTACAGATCATGGTCATGAGTTCTAAAAAAATATATATATATCCAAAACTTTTAACATCCCACAGAGCACCATTAAATCCATTATTAAAAAATGGAAAGAATATAGTACCACAACTAACCTGCCAAGAGAGGGCTGCCACCAAACCTCACGGACCAGGCAAGGAGAGCATTAATCAGAGAGGCAACCAAGAGACCAAAGAGAAGGAGTGGAGCTTGGAGTATCTGTACATAGGACCACTTTAAGCTGTACACTCCACAGAGCTGGGCTTAAGGGAAGAGTGGTGAGAAAAAAGCCAATGTTTAAAGAAAAAAATAAGTAAACACTTTTGGTGTTTGCCAAAAGGCATGTGGGACACTCCCCGGTCAGATGAGACTAAAATGTAGCTTTTTGGCCATCAAGGAAAAAGCTATGTCTGGCACAAACCCAACACCTCATCATCCCGACAATACCATCCCCACAGTGAAGCATGGTGGTGGCAGCATCATACTGTGGGGATGTTTTTCATTGGCATGGCCTGGGAAACTGGTCAGAATTGAAGGATGGCGCTAAATACAGGGAAATTCTAGAGGAAAACCTGTTTCAATCTTCCAGAGTTTTGAGACTGGGATGGAGTTTCACCTTCCAGCAGGACAATGACACTAAAAATATTCCTAAAGCAACACTTGAGTGGTTTAAGGGGAAACATTTACAGTTCAAGTCATTAAAAAGTAGTTTTCAACCACTCCACACATTTCTTGTTAACAAACTATAGTTTTGGCAAGTCGGTTAGGACATCTACTTTGAATCTACAAGTAATTTTTCCAACAATTGTTTACAGACAGATCATTTCACTATAATCACAATTCTAGTGGGTCAGAAGTTTACATACACTAAGTTGACTGTGCCTTTAAACAGCTTGGAAAATTCCAGAAAATTGTGTCATGGCTTTTGAAGCTTCTGATAGGCTAATTGACATTTGAGTCAATTGGACGTGTACCTGTGGATGTATTTCAAGTCTTACCTTCAAACTCAGCACCTCTTTGCTTGGCATCATAGGAAAATCAAAAGAAATCAGCCAAGACCTCAGAAATAAAATTGTAGACCTCAACAAGTCTGGTTCATCCTTGGGGGCAATTTCCAAATGCCTGAAGGTACCACATTCATCTGTACAAACAAGGGTACGCAAGTATAAACACCATGGGGCCACGCAGCCGCCATACCACTCAGGAAGGAGACGTGTTCGGTCTCCTAGAGATGAACGTACATTGATGCGAAAAGTGCAAATCAATCCCACAACAACAGCAAAGGACCTTGTGGAGATGCTGGAGGAAACAGGTACAAAAGTATCTATATCCACAGTAAAACGTGTCCTATATCGACATAACCTGAAAGGTCGCTCAGCAAGGAAGAAGCCACTGCTCCAAAACTGCCATAAAAAAGCCAGACTAATGTTTGCAACTGCACATGGGGACAAAGATCATACTTTTTGAAGAAATGTCCTCTGGTCTGATGAAACAAAAATAGAACTGTTTGGCCATAATGAGCATTGTTATGTTTGGAGGAAAAAGGGGGAAGCTTGCAAGCTAAAGAACACCATCCCAACCGCGAAGCACGGGGGTGGCAGCATCATGTTGTGGGGGTGCTTTGTTGCAGGAGGGACTGGTGCACTTCACAAAATAGATGGCATCATGAGGTAGGAAAATTATGTGGATATACATGTATTGAAGCAACATCTCAAGACATCAGTCAGGAAGTTAAAGCTTGGTTGCAAATTGGTCTTCCAATTGGACAATGACCCCAAGTATACTTCCAAAGTTGTGGCAAAATGGCAAGGATTAGGATTAAATGTCAGGAATTGTGAACAACTGAGCTGAAATGTATTTGGCTAAGGTGTATGTAAACTTCCAACTTCAACTGTAAATGTCTGGGAATGGCCTCATCATAGTCTAGACCTCAATCCAACTGAGAATCTGTGGTATGACTTAAAGATTGCTGTACTTGAAGGAGCTGGAGCAGTTTTGCCTTAAAGAATGGGCAAAAATCCCAGTAGCTAGATGTGCCAGGCTTATCGAGACATAACCCGTGAGACTTGCTGCAATAGGTGGCTCTACAAAGTATTGCCTTTGGGGGGGGGGTGAATAGGATGCATGTACAAAAATGGACATCAGGATCTTATCACGATATCTCTGTGCATTCAAAGTGCTATAGATAAAAATGCAACTGTGTTCATACTATAACCCCACCGCCACCATAGGGCACTCCGTTCAATGTTTACATCCATAATCCGCTCGCCCACAACACCATACACGTGGTCTGTGGTAATGAGGCCGGTTGGACGTAGTGCTAACATTAAATTATCTGGCAACACTTCTGGTGGACATTCCTGCAGTCATCATGGCAATTGTACGCTCTCCCAACATCTTTGGCATTGTGTTGTGTGACAAAACGTCACATTTTAGAGTGGCCTTTAATTGTCCCCAGCACAAGGTGGGCCTGTGTAATGATCATGTTTATTAAGCGTCTTGATATGCCACATGTCAGGTGGATGGGTTATCTTGGCAAAGAAGAAATACTAACAGGGATGTAAACACAATATTGCACAAAATGAGAGAAATACGCTGTGTGTGTAATATGGAACATTTCTGGGATCTTTTATTTCAGCTCATGAAACATGGGTCCAACACGTTTATATTTTTGTTCAGTATATTTCAATTATTTTACTCTAAGCTTTCCGAACCAAAGCGCAATTTAAACAGTAGAACCAATAGTTCACCTATTCCATTGATGTTTGTAGGCTACAACGGAATACTGTCAAATTTCTCCAGTAGACAACATTTAAATGAATAAAAGATAATACATTTAAATCGCAACAATTGCAGAATAAAATCATTTCCTGGCCATGATGAGTTCATATTCCACAAGTATTCATAAAAACAAAATACTATGCGCATCTCTCATTTATATTAATGAAATAGGTTATTATAATGTTTTTAATTGCGCAGTTTATAACATACAGCAGAATCAAACAGGTAAACAGACAGCTATGAAGGCTACCACTAAGTAATGCTAATGTAGTTGGCATTTTTTCCAGACTAGACAAAGTTTCAGAATTCACGGGCAGTGCGGCATATTTAGGTTTGGAAAAATGTAAATGCAAAACATTATTGAATTCAAACAATTTGTTTACAGGTCCACAACAATTTGTCATTGTTTTTTTGTCTTTCAGAAACAGCAAAACAAAACATTCTGCCAACACCTCCAAAGATGTGATCAAGATATCCTTCAGACACTGTCTCGGCTTAATTCCAATACTTATTGTCACCATAAAAGGTGAACGATGGGCATTTTTCAGGAGGAGATATAATCTTCGTTCACAAACAGTTTCAGGACAGGTCTAATTTATAGCAGAAAACATGCCAAGTTCATTAAACCACAACACTGATATTTAGGGTCAAATTTAAACAAAGGTTATAAATGAGGCTCCTGGTCAGTGGCCAGCCAGCTGTGATGAGACATCTCTCGTACAACGACCTTCCTCTGTGTGGGCTAAGCTTCACATCATGACGCAGAGCCCCTTTGCTGGCCTGCTCCATATCTATGAAGGATTCCGTCTCCTCTACTGCCATTCTCCAAGCGAACCTTCCACTCCTCCTCCTCCCAATCATGTTGACTGTACTCAAGCTGAATCCTGGTTCAATTCAAATTGTAATATAACTATTTATCCCCTCAGGGGCAATTCAGAACAGCAATAGTCACTCAAACATAACATCCATCCTCCACCACACACACACAGCATAACATCCACACACACACACACACAGCATAACATCCACACACACACACACACACACACTGCATAACATCCACACACACACACTGCATAACATCCACACACACTGCATAACATCCACACACACACACACACACAGCATAACATCCACACACACACACACAGCATAACATCCACACACACACACACAGCATAACATCCACACACACACACACACACACTGCATAACATCCACACACACACACTGCATAACATCCACACACACACACTGCAAAACATCCACACACACTGCATAACATCCACACACACACACACACACAGCATAACATCCACACACACACACACAGCATAACATCCACACACACACACACACACACTGCATAACATCCACACACACACACACACACTGCATAACATCCACACACACACACACACACACTGCATAACATCCACACACACACACACACACACTGCATAACATCCACACACACACACACACACTGCATAACATCCACACACACACACTGCATAACATCCACACACACTGCATAACATCCACACACACTGCATAACATCCACACACACTGCATAACATCCACACACACAGCATAACATCCACACACACACACAGCATAACATCCACACACACACACAGCATAACATCCACACACACACACAGCATAACATCCACACACACACACAGCATAACATCCACACACACACACAGCATAACATCCACACACACACACAGCATAACATCCACACACACACACAGCATAACATCCACACACACACACAGCATAACATCCACACACACAGCATAACATCCACACACACAGCATAACATCCACACACACAGCATAACACACACACACACACACACACACACACACACACTGCATAACATCCACACACTGCAGAAAATCCACACACACACACTGCAGAAAATCCACACACACAGCATAACATCCACACACACACACAGCATAACACCCACACACACACACAGCATAACACCCACACACACACACACACACACACTGCATAACACACACACACACACACACTGCATAACACCCACACACACACACACTGCATAACACCCACACACACACACACTGCATAACACCCACACACACACACACTGCATAACACCCACACACACACACACTGCATAACACCCACACACACTGCATAACACCCACACACACACTGCACAACACCCACACACACACACTGCATAACACCCACACACACACACACTGCATAACACCCACACTGCATAACACCCACACACACTGCATAACATCCACACACACTGCATAACATCCACACACACTGCATAACATCCACACACACACACACACACACACTGCATAACATCCACACACACACACACACACTGCATAACATCCACACACACACTGCATAACATCCACACACACACTGCATAACATCCACACACACACTGCATAACATCCACACACACACTGCATAACATCCACACACACTGCATAACATCCACACACACACACACGCACACAGCATAACATCCACACACACACAGCATAACATCCACACACACACAGCATAACATCCACACACACACAGCATAACATCCACACACACACAGCATAACATCCACACACACACACAGCATAACATCCACACACACACACAGCATAACATCCACACACACACACAGCATAACATCCACACACACACACAGCATAACATCCACACACACACACAGCATAACATCCACACACACACTGCATAACACCCACACACACACTGCATAACACCCACACACACACACACACTGCATAACACCCACACACACACACACACTGCATAACATCCACACACACACACACACTGCATAACGTCCACACACACACACACTGCATAACATCCACACACACACACACTGCATAACATCCACACACACACACTGCATAACATCCACACACACACACTGCATAACATCCACAAACACACACACAGCATAACATCCACACCCACTGCATAGCATTCACACCCACTGCATAGCATCCACACACACACACACTGCATAGCATCCACACACACACACACACACTGCATAAAATCCACACACACACACTGCATAACATCCATACACACTGCATAACATCCACACACACACACTGCATAACATCCACACACACACACACACACACACACACACACTGCATAACATCCAAACACACACACACACACACACACTGCATAACATCCACACAGTGCATAACATCCACACACTGCATAACATCCACACACTGCATAACATCCACAAACACACACACACACTGCATAACATCCACACACACTGCATAACATCCACACACACACAAACTGCATAACATCCACACACAGCATAACATCCACACACACACACACACTGCATAGCATCCACACACACACTGCATAACATCCACACACACACACTGCATAACATCCAAACACACACACACACACAGCGTAACATCCACACACACACACACACACAGCGTAACATCCACACACACACACACACAGCGTAACATCCACACACACACACTGCGTAACATCCACACAGTGCATAACATCCACACAGTGCATAACATCCACACAGTGCATAACATCCACACAGTGCATAACATCCACACAGTGCATAACATCCACACACTGCATAACATCCACACACTGCATAACATCCACACACTGCATAACATCCACACACTGCATAACATCCACACACTGCATAACATCCACACACTGCATAACATCCACACACACACAAACTGCATAACATCCACACACACACAAACTGCATAACATCCACACACACAAACTGCATAACATCCACACACACACACAAACTGCATAACATCCACACACACACACAAACTGCATAACATCCACACACACACACAAACTGCATAACATCCACACACACACACAAACTGCATAACATCCACACACACACACACACAAACTGCACACACACACACAAACTGCATAACATCCACACACACACAAACTGCATAACATCCACACACACACACACAAACTGCATAACATCCACACACACACACAAACTGCATAACATCCACACACACACACAAACTGCATAACATCCACACACACACACAAACTGCATAACATCCACACACACACAAACTGCATAACATCCACACACAGCATAACATCCACACACACACACACACACACACACTGCATAACATCCACACACACACACTGCATAACATCCACACACACACACACACACTGCATAACATCCACACACACACACAAACACTGCATAACATCCACACACACACAAACACTGCATAACATCCACACACACACACAAACACTGCATAACATCCACACACACACACAAACACTGCATAACATCCACACACACACACAAACACTGCATAACATCCACACACACACACAAACACTGCATAACATCCACACACACACACAAACACTGCATAACATCCACACACACACACACACACACACACACACTGCATAACATCCACACACACACACACACACACACACTGCATAACATCCACACACACACACACACACACTGCATAACATCCACACACACACACACTGCATAACATCCACACACACACACACACACACACTGCATAACATCCACACACACACACACTGCATAACATCCACACACACACACTGCATAACATCCACACACACTGCATAACATCCACACACACACACACTGCATAACATCCACACACACTGCATAACATCCACACACACACACACAACATCCACACACACACAAACACTGCATAACATCCACACACACACACAAACACTGCATAACATCCACACACACAGCATAACATCCACACATCCACAGCATAACATCCACACATACAAACACTGCATAACATCCACACACACACACACACTGCATAACATCCACACACACACTGCATAACATCCACACACACTGCATAACATCCACACACACACACACACACACTGCATAACATCCACACACACTGCATAACATCCACACACACAACATCCACACACACACAAACACTGCATAACATCCACACACACACACAAACACTGCATAACATCCACACACACACAGCATAACATCCACACATCCACACACACAAACACTGCATAACATCCACACACATTCACAAACACTGCATAACATCCACACACATTCACAAACACTGCATAACATCCACACACACTGCATAACATCCACACACACACACACACACTGCATAACATCCACACACACACTGCATAACATCCATTCTCCTTGCTAATGCTTTGACCTGGCTAGCCTCCCTGGGCTAACAACCTCCTCAGAGGGTCACCAAGGCTTTGACCTCCCCTCACAGCCTCATGAGATCTAGGATAGCTCTGCTCTGGTCAAGGAGGACGATGAGATGTGTTATCTGGAAGGAATCAGTCATCTACCACCCCCTCACACACAGAGATCACTGCCCCCAAGGCTCAATATACAGAGATCATTACCCCTAATAGCATTGTCATAGCAGATTTTCCATGGTAACAAAATAAAACAAAGCAGACATAAAACTGATCTTTTAAAACCTATTTTATAAAGATCGTATGTGCTATAGCTTGCAACATAAACAAAATGTGACTCTGGGTAACATAAAGCAGTTTTTCCCCCCCAATTTTAGGACTGTTTTCCTCAAGAAATTGAATCCGGTTCATGTTTTGTTTCCTTTGCTTCCTAGTGTCATGATACGGGTGTCATGAGAACACTAGCCTCTACGGCTCAACATACAGACATCACCGCCCCTCAGTGCTTGGCTCAGTGCTATATTAACACATTGAATATCACAGGGGTCTAAAAGATTAGTGTCCATACTCACGGCTAGAGGTCGACCGATTATGTTTCAACGCCGATACAGATTATTGGAGGACCAAAAAAAGCCGATACCGATTAATCAGCCGATATTTCTTTTATATATATATGTGTAATAATGACAATTACAACAATACTGAATGAACACTTATTTTAACCAAATATAATATGTAAATAAAATCAGTTTAGTCTTAAATAAATAATGAAACATGTTCAATTTGGTTTAAATATTCAAAAACAAAGTGATGGAGAAGAAGGTAAAAGTGCAATATGTGCCATGTAAAAAAAGCTAACGTTTCAGTTCTTTGCTCAGAACATGAGAACATATGAAAGCTTTTGGTTCCTTTCAACATGAGTCTTCAATATTCCCAGGTAAGAAGTTGTAGTTATTATAGGACTATTTCTAATTTATATTTCATATACCTGTTGTTGTACCTGTTGTTCTTCTAGGCACTATTGTATTGCCAGCCTAATCTCAGGAGTTGAAAGGCTTGAAGTCATAAACAGCGCTGTGCTTCAAGCATTGCGAAGAGCTGCTGGCAAACAGAGGAAAGTGCGGTTTGAATGAATGCTTATGAGCCTGCGCTGCTGCCTACCACCGCTCAGTCAGACTGCTCTATCAAATCATAGACTTAATTATAATAAAAACACACAGAAATACAAGCCTTTGGTCATTAATATGGTCAAATCCGGAAACTATAATTTCGAAAACAAAACGATTATTCTTTCAGTGAAATACGGAACCGTTACATATTTTATCGAACAGGTAGCAACCCTAACAGGCTGACTACACCACTCACGTCGCATGTGCAAGCGTTGCAAAATAAATTTAGAAATCTATATTATTTAATTATTGCACCCACACTGCTCGCACGCGCCAACGAGCGTCTGCGTTGCCAAGGGCTAAGATAGAAGTCAGTTCTATCTCTGACGCAGATCGCGCCTCAAGTCCTGCCTCTCCCTTGTCCTCATTGATTTATAAAAGCAGGTACCCACGTGCCATCTCCTCATCTCCGCACCTAATTCATGAAAGTTGCCAATCGCAATATAAATTCAAGATAAGAAAAGGCCTGGAGGGAAGATGTCTAGAAACAAGAGAGATATTTCTAGACGAGTCGGTTGACCGTTTTATGTGTGGATTAATTGGCAAAGTAGAGGACCTTGTGCATTTCAGGTAAAATAACAACTCAATTTATATCCCAGGACAAATTAGCTTGCAACTGCGAGCTCGATAAAAAGGATAAATTAGCTAGCAAGTGCAAGCTAGCTAGCTAGCTAGCTAAAAATCCAATAAATATTTAATGCTTTTCAACCTGTCCCCAAATTAATATAATTGGTTCAGAGTTAATTTTGATATTTTAACCTGCGTATCGTGATCGCATTTGGTGTGGGGGGGGGGGAGAAAATACATTTATGCACGATGGCGGACGATGGCACACGTGCACAGCTGGTTTGGGTTCAGTGTGAGTCTAAATATCGCTGTTACATTGCAAAACCTTCAATGTTATGTCATAATGTAAAATAATGGCAAATTAATTACGCTTTGTTAGGAAGAAATGGTCTTCACACAGTTCGCAACGAGCCACCCAAACTGCTGCATATACCCTGACTCTGCTTGCACTGAATGCAAGAGAAGTGACAATTTCAGGCACCACATTGATATATGCAACGCAGGACAAGCTGGATAAACTGGTAATATCATTAACCATGTGTAGCAAACTAGTGATTATGTTAAGATTAAAAACAATCAATGAGAGAAGTTTAATGCTAGCTAGCAACTTACCATGTCTCCTTGCTGCCTGCACTCGCATGTGTTCACAGCCTGCCACGCAGTCTCCTCGTGGATTGCAATATAATAAGCCATAATCGGTGTCCAAAAATGCAGATTACCGATTATTATGAAAACTAGAAATCGGCCCTAATTAAAAATCGGCCATTTCGATTAATCGGTCGACTTCTATTCACGGCATGTCTTGGACTCGGAATTCTGATCTCGGATCAGTTTCTTTTTCGATAATTATGAATAAGACAGGCTGGGACCTGGTCCGAGATCAGAACTCCTGCCCTGAGATGCTATATGGTCTAGGCGAATAGGTCTTCCTTTATAAAAAGGGAGATTAATGTCCATTATGGTCATAATAGAAAAGGTTGTTATAGTAACATGATAGCAGGAAGTAATAGCTGATGTTGGAGGTCATAAAGACCAGTGTACAGGAAGAGGAAGATATTCTGCTTATTCTTTTCATCTCTCTCGCTACATCTGTTTACTCATGTCTGTCTTCACAGACAATCACATGTAGGGTTAGGCGCCTATCAGCTGTGCAGAGCAGCACATCTGTTCGTGTGTGGTGACACAGAGAGAGAGCGAGAGAGAATGACACAGTTTTCAGCGAGTCACAGTTTAATTGGACTATTGTTCAGTTCAACCCCAGGCTCTTCAGGCTCACAAAGGCATACAAAACACAGGCATTATGGAATATTAAGCAAGGAAAGGGTAACAGAAATATTACTTTGGCTCCCACTTCCCCCCTTTACTTGTGAGCCATGTCTGTCAGTAGAGCCCAGTGGGTCAACAGAGCAGGTATTTGTTGACCTTAATGTTGTGATGCATTATAGATGGAGGGAAATGAGACACATCATACACAGTGTTGATGCATATTCAGTCCCACAAGAGACAAAGAGAGAGCGGTGCAGAGAGAGAGAGAGGCAGTGAGAGAGACTTAAAATCAAATTTAGCCTGATTCACTGCTGGCTTGCGATGAGCACGATGCAATCTCCCCAGATTCATCACAGGCAAATCTCTAGTTGACCCAATGGAGACTGTCCAGTCCTAGCATTAGTTAGGGCTACACAGTGAGCAGCGTAACACGGCGACAGAGCCAGGGCAGGGACGTACTTAATACTTTCTCCTGGGACTCACTGGCAGAAATAGCTGAGGGACTCCAACTCCAACAGATGAAGAGGTGAGAATACAAGCCTACGTCACATCCAGTAAGCTAAGGCTGTAGTGTACGCATTCTCTCCAAATGACAAAACTGATGTCACCATTAAAAGCCAGACTACATCAGCGTTTGCAACGCTAGTCAGCAGCACACTAGACGACAGATGGTAGGCTACATGATGCCACCATCCTGCCCCACTGTGACTCCCACCAACCAATAACATGTCAAATAGGATTCTTAAAAAAAAACACAACACTTTATAAAATGAGAACAGGTTAAAGCTGATGTTTGTTGGCCAGCCAGGGAAGCGAGCAGCAGCTCTGATGTCGAGTGGTGGTGAGACAAAGAGCTTTAGGCAGGCCGAGGGAGAGCCCAAAAATAGACCACCATCCGCCACAATATTACCTCACTCACCACTCACATCAGCAAATGTGTCCATTACAATCACCCCTCTAAACCAAGCTGGCATCCCCTCTCTGCAACGCTAGCGAGTCATATTGTAGCTTCTCCACTGGGTTGGGTTGCTCAGGAATCCAACCACAGCATGGTACATAAAATCTATGACATGACACATCAATTTTTCAACAGGACTTCTATACAGTACATGCAGAGTTTTTTTTTTTTTAAAGGAGAAAACTATTCATACTGAGCTTCTGCCTGCTAAACTCCACCAAGCCACAGAGCACAGCAGAACAACGAGCAGAGAACACAAATATAAGACCCTAGAAAATCTACAATCCAGACAGTTGTTATGGACCACGCAGACAGAATCACAGAATCCAGACCTTAAAACAGAATTTAACAGAAAAGTTCAATACATTTGTTTATCAGATATTTTAGGCTCCTATAAGTTCAGACACCGTCCATGGTTCTTTCTCAGTTGTCTAAAAATCAGATCCTCGTCTCCTTCCCTTCATCTACACTGATGGGAAAAGAGTTGACGAGTGAAAACTGAATGGTGGAGCCAAGCTCAGCATTAGGCTGGAGAGGAAAACAAGGCGAGGAAGTGAGGACAGAAGGACTTTTTACAATTGACAAAGAGCTTAAGTGTACCGTAGACTCCACTAGAATATAGTGTTCTGTGGGCACAGAAACATGCAGCCTAGTGGGCAGAGAAAAGACAAGTACAGTAATTAGCCATGTCACTTTCCCCGTGTGATGACAGCCCTGGCTCCCCATTCACCCAGGAGCCCCAGGACAGAGCGGCTTCACCCCGGAGCCCCAGGACAGAGCGGCTTCACCCCGGAGCCCCAGGACAGAGCGGCTTCAGAGAAAAGAGGCTCAGTGGCTCACACACACAGAGCTAACGGGGGTTCGATGACCAACTCAGTCGGTCACAGGTGCCTTTTTTCTCCACCAGAAAATCTGAGGCTCATTTTCTTTAATGTTAAAGGCTGCAATTAAGTTGCTTGAGTCCCACACCGTCAGTGAAGACCAACTTGCCAAGAACACTGAGGGGTTTGTACTATGCACGCCAAGAACACAGGGAGATGAGCAGAACATGTACAGTATGATAAGCCTAAATCTACAGCCTGGTCTGTCTATCTAGTCATTCTATATCTGCAGTGGTGAATTAAATGTCAAACCAGCCATGAGACTGGCTAGTGCCTACATTGGTGTTAAATGTTGTTTTATTTCAATTTACGTAGCACAAATAGGTCGGTATATCCTCATAGCCATTAGCCCAGCATACATTAGAGACTGGGTGCAACGGAGGCAGCTATTCCGCTGCACCCTGTTGCCGCTCCCTAAAGTATTACAGATTAAAACAGTCAGTTCAGACACACAGAGAATGAATGGCTCCTCAGGGCCTAGTTTTTCCAAAAGTGATTTATCTGGATTTCGCAGATCGAATATGATTAAATACATAGAAAAAGAAGAATGGCTAGAACAGACTGGTGTAACAACATATTATATAAACACATAGGCCATGATTTTATTTTTTTTATTATAGGAAATTAGCTTTAAAACCACAACACTTTCTCTAAGCCTCATGGCAACTTTTAGAAAAGCAGAAAATTTGCTCTGAAACAGTAACATTCTCTCTCAGCCACATGCCACAATTTTTTTTATTTTTTTTAAATAGCATGATGTTAACTATAAAACTGTGGGGGGGAAGGAATCATTGACTTAAAGGACTCCCAGTCTATTAATTGTATTTCTATGCATTTAATCCTATTCTAGATCAGCGAAATCCAGACGGGTCAACTTTTGAAAAACTGGGCAGTGGAGTGTGGGAGTACAATCATAAGGATGGAATTCACTAGACATATCCAACCATACATTTTTCCCTTAGCGATCATGCGGTGACCACCGTTGATTCTTTGTCTCGCTCTCTCCCCTTGCACTCAGACCTTCTCTTCCAATGCATTTTGAGGAAGCAGTGTGGAGAAAGGATGCAAGGAAATACAATTGAGATTCACCCCCATGAATTGCGACCATGAGTTTGCTTGACTGGCCCATGCCTGCATGTGATTCTGGTCTGACCTGGAGGACCATGATGAGCAGACACATTCCCATGTTCCACTGACGCTTTCCTTCCACAGCCATCCATCCAAGAAGTAAATGCACACTTTCCACCAGACGATGAGGAGAGAACTAGGGTTAGGAATGTCTTGGAGCGACGACCAGGCCTCATTGAGACAGACAGTGGAGCATCACATTAGGAGAGGGAGGCAGCTAGGCGTGAAACATGCTTAAAACCCAGAGCAGACGGGAAACAGTGCAGCACCACACACACACCTTTTATTAGGCTGACATGGTGTACAGACAGCCATCAGATCTCGCGTGTACAAACAATGCTCTGATGGCCAATGGTGACCGAAAACTTAGCCATTAATACTGAAATTACATCTGATTTAGCCTAACTGTGTGGACACCTCATTTTCCCTGTAGTATAGACCTTCCCTCTACATCTCTAACCTAATGGTTGGCAGATGACCACATTATACTAACAAGCATTGCCTTCATGGCTCCCGTACAGCGACCCAACGTAACACCTGTTCTGAACAGGGTGTCTATTGTGAAGCGGTAGCTGCTGATGGGGTCCATATTGGTCATTAAATATTGTGGTGCTGATAGTGTAAGCCTGTTACCAAACATCTGTACCCAGTTTGCATCCCAAATGGCACCCTGTTCCCTATATTTGGGGGCACCCTGTTCCCTCTATTTGGGCCAAAACGCAGCCAAAACGCTTTAATATTTCATGTGCTTTGCTACCGTCGTGACGTATATAAACCAGCAGCATCACCGGTTAGAACGGATAATTCTCGCTCTCTCCTATCCATCCCCTTAATATCTTATTCAAAAGTAAGTCTTCTCTAACGTGGCAGGAGGGATGAGGGGGCGGAGAGTGAGAGACGGAGCGACAGAGAGCGAGAGACAAAAAAGGGAAGAAGAAAAACAAGTTGAAGGCTTTCAGCTGAGAGGCTGGAGGGAGTTGTGTTGTGCAGGACCAGAAGAAGAGGGCGAGGAGCTGAGAGGCTGGAGGGAGTTGTGTAGAACCAGAAGAGGGGGAGGAGGATATTTAAATAGCCTGGCAGGGAGAGGGAGCAAAGGATTGACCTTGCCACCAACAGGGCCCTTTATACAGGAAGTACACCGGATGTCATTTTATGGGCAAGGTATGCCAGTCATTTTACAGCTTCATCTTCATGCTCTAAAATATTGCATAAATCAACATATACGTACCATTTCTTATACTAATGACTTACACACAAAAGTGTGTGCTGCTCACTGTTGATAAATGAGGCCCACTGTGTATTGGGACATTCCATCATGGCGTGCCTTTGTCTCGAAGACAAACATGCACATGATTGGCCCTCAGACACATCACCAAAACACATCAGAAGCCGTTATACAAAAATAAACCAGCCAAGATGAGGGGAAGCATAGACGTAGTAAGAAAGAGAGAACGAGAGGTGAGAGGTGAGAGAAAAGATGAGTGAGAAAATGAGAGCGTGAGATTGGGCAAAATGCTCAAATGTGTATTTTTCCATATACAGACATATCCTATGTATTGTAATCAAATCAACTATATGCACTGCGCTTGTCTGATGCTTTAAGTGAACTGTTTGATTAAATAATTAAGGCACACAAATGACTAGAGGGACTCCGACCGTAATTGATTTAAATTGTGCTGGGCCTGGCTCAAACTTGCTGCTCTGTGTTAAAATGTGGTCATCTGCCAAACTTGCTGCGCTATGCTGCAGCTACCACCACAGAACATCAATAGTGTGTATCGCACTATCCATGTTGCTGAAGCTGCAACATAGTTACAACCATTTCTGACCGAAATGTTGTTACCAAAATCCTTCATTTGCTTAGGAAAACAATTAAAAATCCTATTCCCTCAACCCTTGCTCTCTTTACGTGACACATGTGAGCATCACATACACATGACCAATAGTGCCTGATCTATAGCCTATCATAATCACATAATTAAATTGGTTATAACAAACTCTGAACATCGTAACATGTGACAGCAAAACGGATGTAGCAAATAAATCAACTCGACAACGGGGGAATGTTTACTGGTTGCTCAGGAGGTAAAGGGGAAGTCAGACGTGTGGAATAAATTTGACTAGATGGTGAAAAATACTGGAGATAAAGAAAAATAAGGTAAGACTGAGTGCATAGTGTCTCAAACAGGTGCTGTATAGATTACTAAAATCCTTTCCCTTAATTGTCTTAGACAAGGCTAGGGCTGTTTTCTCACCTCCGAACTCCGCTGCTGCCTCCGTTGCATTGTTCTCAACAACAATATGCTGGTTAACTTCACTATTAACTTCTCAACGACTCCAGCCACCCTAGTCATAGACTGTTCTCTCTACCGCTTGCCGTACGGTAGTAAAGGAGCGCCAAGTGTAGACCCAAAAGGCTTAACAGCTTCTAACACCAAGCCATAAGACTGCTGAACACATAATCAAATGGCTCCCCGGACTATTTGCATTGTCGTCATCCCCCCTTTATGCTGCTGCTACTCTGTTTATTATTTATGCATAGTCCCTTTATATGTACATATTACCTCAATTACCTTGACTAACCTGAACCCCCGCACATTAACTATGTACCCCCTGTATATAGCCTCGCTATTGTTATTTTACTGCTGCTCTTTAATTATTTGTATTTCTTACTTATCTATTTTTTTTACCTCACACTTATTTTTCTTAAAACTGCATTGTTGGTTAAGGGCTTGTAAGTAAGCACGTGACAAATAAAAATGGATTTATTATACACATAGCACCATGGTCTAGGAAAGACGCCAATTCAACAGAGCACTGATGCTTTTCAGAACCGCGGAAAGCGGCCACTATCCACACGGGCGAGAACACGCATTTGTTATAAAATAAAATATTTGTGTTGCACCAGCTCTCTTACATATTAGCACGTCAGTGCTAATTGAAGCTGTATCTTCGAGTGATGACTGTGCCATACACACAGCCTTCACAACTGATCTGTCCACTCAGACAGGCATGAAATCAGGTGTCAGCCCTAGTAGAGAGAGATGGAGAAAGGCAGAGTGTGTGTGTGAGAGGATGGAGTCCTTGGAGTGATGTTATCAGTGCTAATTAGCATGGGCCCAGGTCTTCTCAGGCCACAAGCTGGCCTTTCTAGCTCCGCTCATCTGCTCAGTGGCTGACTGCTCGCTGCTCTTAAATTAGCCTATTCAGGACTACAGTCAGCGAGACTGAAATTGATGGACATAATCTAGTAAAAGAGAGAGTATACAAAACATATACAGGTAACTACCAGAATAAAGGAAACACTTGAGTAAATGAGGGATATGAAGTATATTGAAAGCAGGTACTTTGACATCCCATCATGCTTAGGTACACTTGTAGATACTCTGAATGATCGGCTATGAAAAGCCAACTGACATTTCCTCCTGAGGTGCTGACCCTCACCCTCCACTGATTATTATTTGACCCTGCTGGTCACCTATGAACATTTGAACATCATGGCCATGTTCTGTTATAATCTCCACCCGGCACAGCCAGAAGAGGACTGGCCACCCCACATAGCCTGGTTCCTCTCTAGGTTTCTTCCTAGGTTTTGGCCTTTTTAGGGAGTTTTTCCTAGTCACCGTGCTTCCACACCTGCATTGCTTGCTGTTTGGAGTTTTAGGATGGGTTTCTGTACAGCACTTTGAGATATCAGCTGATGTAAGAAGGTTTTATAAATACATTTGATTGATTGGACTCTATGCCAAGTCGCATTGAAGCTGTGCTGGCAGCTTGTTGTGGCCCAATTCAGACACTTTATAGTGGTGTTTCCTTTGTTTTGGCAAAAAACCTGTACAGTATTTTGGCATATTCAATTATGAAAGTTATGTCTATGGACCTATTGTACACCTGACAACAAGTGATGTCCAATCTACATTTCACTTTACTAATGATAACAGTGTACAGCAGTGTTGTGTTGGAGACCACCTAAAGTGAGACCGATTCAAGGCCAAGACCAGAGCAAATCGAGTCTGAGTCAAGACCAAGACAGGAGGGGGGTGGGTGGGTTGAGATAGAGACCAAGTCAAGACGGGTAGGGGAACAAGGGGTCCGAGACAGAGTCAAGACTGAGACAAATGCAAGTCCATCATTGTAATTGTCAAATCACCACATTTAGAGTTAAAAATGTCTAGTATTTGTGTGTTCATATTTCAGAACAACATCTGGATTCTTTAGACATTTAGAATAGTGAGAGAGAAAAGAAATGCATGCTGTAAGAAGATACAGCCACTACAAATGATTACTAACCCAAACACAGTGGGGAAGAATGGGCCTGGCCTTCTACACCTTCAGAGAAGGGCTAAGGATTTAGAAAACAATGATTATAATATAATAATGTTCTGATTTAATCTCTTTCGTTTTTGTTGGAAAGAAAATAGTTAAATCACGATTTTTCTTTGCTGGTCTCTGGGGAGATAAATCTAGCTACAGTAGCCAAGTCAGCCATTGGCTAGGCCATCAGATGCTAGATAAAAGGCATCTGTCATTCAACTGTATTAGGGCAATATTTTGGAGTTAAAGTGGAATCAACCAATCACATTGACTTAATGGGTGGGACCGTTTTTACAAAAACTTATGGAAACTTCTGCCTTCTTGAAAGCCAACAGGTCACTGTGCAATAGCGAGCAGTAGTTTTCCCACGGTCTAGCTAGCTAACAATTTGTTGTTGTTGTTGGTTTTTGGTGTTATCAAAGAGAATGTTGCTGCTAATTTGTTAGCTACCCCCCCCTTTTAGAATAACTTTCAACAAGAAGTTAAGTTTCAAATGATTATCATCTGGTGAGTGGAACTGTGTTAGTTATAGCAGCATGCTTCCTGATAGCCGTATCTGACATTAACTTGTGTGAAACATAGTTGCACTTTAAGTGGAACTGACAGAATTTTAGCAAAATTAAATCTTATTCAAAATATATATATATATATAATATATATATATATATATATATATATATATATATATATATATATATATATATATATATATATATATATATATACACACACACATATATATATATATATACATACCCAGGAAGGACACTTTAAAACCATTTCCTGACAAGTGACCACTTCATCCACTTTTCACATGTACATTAATTCTTAGAATGTTAGGGAATTATGTATACTAAGGCTTTTGTGAAAATTCTAGAGCGATATAGTGGGAAAACAGATATATGTCTGGACAATCAATAGAGACGGTGGTAAATAAAACTGAATAAAAACATCTGTCTTGTCCAGGAACGGAGTCTCCACAGCCCGGTGCGCTGTAGCCAATCAGAGCTACGGTAGACCTGAATACAAACAAGCCATTGGCCACACGGGCCTGCCATCATTCACTTTGAACTGGACTGTGTGTTTACAGGAAGTAGCAACAGTGCAACTTTAGATCATTAGGACACATTCACCAAAAGCCACTAAATACACCTGAATGAATTTCTGCAAATATATCCTATTGATCAAGCAATCATGAAAAAAAGTAGGCTCTCTCTCCCTCAGTTATGCACATCAACCGTGTATAGCCAATGAAAAACTATTTGATGGAACAGTCCGTCACTCACCCACTCCTCCAATGGCATGACATACTCCTAGTTAGCTAGCTACGTTGGGCTCCGTGTTTTTAGCTTGCTACATAAATAGAAAGGTTAGCCTATTAGCCACGTTATAACTGACTTGCATTCAATGCTAGTTTTACTGTATTGACGTTCCCAGCATTAGTTACATTTGTCCATTGTCCAGAATATTGAATGAATTAAATTGAAACAGTGCAGCCCGAATGGAGGCTGCAAACAATGTACCAGGCCAGCTGTGATTTGAAACATGAGAGTTTTTGGACTCACAAGAAATGTATTGGTTAATTATATTAATGATGCATTATACTGCATCCATCTATTCTTCCAACAATGCCTGAGTGTAGGTAATGGAACGTTGAGTTAAATATAATCACTTTTTAAAACCTCAAAGTTGGTTTTGTAGCATAAACTGAGTATTGTATATTTTTGAGTGATAGTCTTGTTTCATATCTGCAAATTAGATAAAACGGTGTCAGTTCCACTTTAAACTTAAAGTTCACTGGTTACTGTGTGTGCAAAACGTTGAAATGTTTTTTTTGCAATGGGAAGTAATCGTTGTACATTTTGATTGGGAAATGCTTAAATGCTTAAATGGCCACCCCACATAGCCTGGTTCCTCTCTAGGTTTCTTCCTAGGTTTTGGCCTTTCTAGGGAGTTTCTCCTAGCCACCGTGCTTCTACACCTGCATTGCTTGCTGTTTGGGGTTTTGGGCTGGGTTTCTGTACAGCACTTTGAGATAATCAGCTGACGTACGAAGGGCTATATAAATAAATTTGATTTAATTGATCATTAGAAAACCCTTTTGCATTTATATTAGCACAGGTGAAAACTGTTGTCTGATTAAAGAAGCAATAAAACTGGCCTTCTTTAGACTAGTTGAGTATCTGGAGCTTCAGCATTTGTGGGTTTGATTACAGACTCAAAATAAACTAATTGAGTATCTGGAGCGGCCATTTTGAGCGGCCATTAGCTAACACAACGTGCCATTGGAACACAGTAGTGATGGTTGCTGATAATGGGCCTCTGTACACCTATGTAGATATTCCATAACAATTTTAAAGCAGCCATTTCCAGCTACAATAGTCATTTACAACGGTAAAAATGTCTACACTGTATTTCTTAACAATTTGATGTTATTTTAAATGGACAAAAAGAGAGCTTTTCTTCTAAAAAACAAGGACATTTCTAAGTGACTAAACATTTGAACGGTAGTGTGTGTATGTATAAATATCAAATTAATTTTACTCCTCATGTTACCATTTTGAAACTCTGCATCTTTGGGAAAGGCTCGTAAGCAAGCGTTTCACGGTAAAGTATACACCAGCTGTATTCAGCGCATGTGACAAAATGTTCTGTGTCTCTAAGCTTATTGTACACCTGACGTAAGTGGTGTTTCTCCATGTCAACATTGAGCACCAAAAGTACTGGGACAGTGGCACGTTGTTGTTGTTTGGCTCTGTACTCCAATAATCGGATTTGAAATGATACCATGACTATGAAGTCAAAGAGCTGCCTTTCATCTTTAATTTGAGGGTATTTTCATCCATATCGGGTGAACCGACCAAAAGCATTGGGACAATCTTGGGGTCACTTTTATTACAAATAAGAATATGATACGGTTCTCAACAATTCTACATTCATGTGGATGCTACCATGATTACAGATAATTCTGAATGAATCGTAAATAATTAAAAGAGAAAGTTAGAGTGAAAATATTATACCTCCCCAAAAAATGCTCACCTCCCCCTGTTATTGTAATGGTGAGAGGTTAGCATGTCTTGGGGGTATGATATTTGTGCGTCTAATTTTCTCAAACATCATTATTCACAATTCATTCAGGACTATCCGTTATCATGGTAGCATCCACATTAATGTATAAGTGTTATTAACATATGCTATATTAATTTACAATAAAAAGTGACTCCAAACTGACAATACGTTAGTTACCATTCATTTCTATTTGGGAACAAAATAATCTGAAACACAACCAAGAAAAGAACAAAAAACAGCAAATGAATCCAAGATGTAGTCATTGCGTGCAATGAATATCGGACCAAATACAAAACTTGACTATTTTAATAGGGTTGATTATGTACAGAAAGTGCTGTAATTTCTTAACGGTTCATCTGATATGGATGAAAATACACCCTCAAATAAAAGCTGACAGTCTGCACTTTAACCTCAGACATTGTATCATTTCAAATCCAAAGTGCTGGAGTAGAGCCAAAATAAAAATAAAGTGTCACTGTCCCAATACATTTGGAGCCAACTGTAATTCCTCAATGTAATTCCAATCTTAATACATTTCCTTGTTCTTAGAGTTAATGTCCTTAGACTTAGAGCAAAGAACATAATGTACAGGTGTGTCATGGAACACTGTTCATTGTTGAGGAGAAACAGACATTACGCACTCCTTCCTTAAGGCCTCATCTTCCTCCTTCTTCTGCTTGGAAGAATTGAAGGAGAGCGAGTAGTAAACATAATAGCCCAGACTAGTCCTTAAGAAGAGAGACAAGAGTAAAAAGAACAGCTGCAATGGAAATGCTCTTTCCCTCTCAATTCTCCTTCATATGTGAAACTTTATTCACACCCAGATTATCCAAAGCCCTTTACATAGCACTCAGTGTGTAGTGATTAAGCCTGATGCCAGGGTTTACACCTCCCCTATGTTGGGCCGGCCTGGGAGAGGGGGCTGGAGCCTGGGCCTGCCTTCTACAGATGCACAATCGAGAGCATCCTGGCGGGCTGTATCACCGCCTGGTACGGCAACTGCTCCGCCCACAAACGTAAGGCTCTCCAGAGGGTAGTGAGGTCTGCACAACGTATCACCGGGGGCAAACTACCTGCCCTCCAGGACACCTACACCACCCGATGTTACAGGAAGGCCACAAAGATCATCAAGTACAACACCCACCCGAGCCACTGCCTGTTCACTGTGCTATCATCCAGAAGGCGAGGTCAGTACAGGTGCATCAAAGCTGGGACCGAGAGACTGAAAAACAGCTTCTATCTCAAGGCCATCAGACTGTTAAACAGCAACCACTAACATTGAGTGGCTGCTGCCAACACACTGACTCAACTCCAGCCACTTTAATAATGGGAATTGATGGGAAAGGATGTAAAATATATCACTAGCCACTTTAAACAATGCTACCTAATATAATGTTTACATACCCTACATTATTCATCTCATATGTATACGTATATACTGTCCTCTATCATCTACTGCAGCCTTATGTAACACATGTATCACTAGCCACTAACTATGCCACTTTGTTTACATACTCATCTCATATGTATATACTGTACTCGATACCATCTACTGTATCTTGCCTATGCTGCTCTGCACCATCACTCATTCATATCTTTATGTAAATATTCTTTATCCCCTTACACTGTGTATAAGAAATTAGGTTTGGAATTGTTAGTTAGATTACTTGTTGGTTATTACTGCATTGTCGGAACTGGAAGCACAAGCATTTCGCTACACTCGCATTAACATCTGCTAACCATGTGTATGTGACAAATAAAATTTGATTTGATTTAAGAGAGGGGGCTGGAGCCTGGGCCTGCCTGCCTGCGAGAGAGGGCTGGAGCCTGGGTCTGCCTGCCTGCGAGAGAGGGCTGGAGCCTGGGTCTGCCTGCCTGCGAGAGAGGGCTGGAGCCTGGGTCTGCCTGCCTGCGAGAGAGGGCTGGAGCCTGGGTCTGCCTGCCTGCGAGAGAGGGCTGGAGCCTGGGTCTGCCTGCCTGCGAGAGAGGGCTGGAGCCTGGGTCTGCCTGCCTGCGAGAGTGGGCTGGAGCCTGGGTCTGCCTGCCTGCGAGAGAGGGCTGGAGCCTGGGTCTGCCTGCCTGCGAGAGTGGGCTGGAGCCTGGGTCTGCCTGTCTGCCTGGGAGACGGGCCTGGAGCCTGGGCCTGCCTGCCTGGTAGAGGGGGCTGGAGCCTGGGCCTGCCTGCCTGGTAGAGGGGGCTGGAGCCTGGGCTTTCCTGTGTCCCAAATGGCACCCTATTCCCTTTATATTAGGGTAGCCTAACGTTGGAAGGTTGCAAGTTCAAACCCCCAAGCTGACAAGGTACAAATCTGTCGTTCTGCCCCCGAACAGGGCCAGCCTGGGTCCCACTGTTCCTAGGCTGTCATTGAAAATAAGAATTTGTTCTTAACTGACTTGCCTAGTTAAATAAAAGGTAAAATAAAATAAAAATATTGCACTACTTTTGATCAGTGCTCATAGGACGCAGAATGTCCCCCTTCCCCTGACAGCCAGCCACATTTGATGTGTCCTCACCCCACGCATCCATCAACGCACCTCACACTTGCAGAGATATAGTTGCACATTACAGTCAAACCCGTTGCAGACTCACAGAGGAGGAACTACACAGAAAATAGAGTCAGTCAGGGAAGACAAGCAGGATAAATATCAAGTTTTAATTGGACTTTACACGTGCAGAGGAACATGTAAGATATATATGTAGCCAAGGCCTATGGGATACATGCAATGCACACATACATGCATAGGTTATTCACAAACACAAACCACAACCGTTGAGCACGCCAACAGATCAGACGCACAGGATGTCAGTGACACTCGGCGAATGTCCAAAATGGCACCCTATTCCATATAGTGCACTACTTTCGTCCAGAGCCCTGATAAAAAGTAGTGCACTATATAGGGAATAGGGTTCCATTTGGGAGGAAGACAGGATGTCACGTCTGAATATCCTACAAAAAAGCTAAACTAACTGGGTGAAGGTAACAGAGGGAGGGAGTGAGGGAGGGGCAACTTCCGTTGGACCTCAGTCACACACAGACACAACCATTTCAGGCTATTGTCCCTCTTCATACAATAAAAAAATAGACTGAACTAGCCTAGACACCAGTATTATCAGCTAGATAGGCGACCTTAAGGGACTGGTAGCCTTGGACTGCCACGGTGTAACTTTCTGTTCATAGTTACCTCCCACTCAAAGCCTGAGACTTACTGATGAGCTGGCTGGCCGACTTGATAAGGTTACTGTAGGTTATGTGGGAAGCATGGGCTAAAGCAATGAAAGTTGTTTCTTTAAAATCAAGCCACTGGCTGCTAATGGGCAAATATTTGTTTATAGTGAGAGATAAATGAATGTAGACATTATACAGAGAACTCTGATACAGAATATTCAAGAGCTGCGTGTAGACCAAATATATGCTAAATATGGAAGCTAACGACTTCTTATGGCTCAGGCAATATCTTGGGAAATTACAAGATATTGCATGTTCAGAACAAGCAGAAATGTGTTCATTACAAGCATGTCTGTTAGCTTCCTATTCAAGCTGTCTACATAAAAGGATGACATCATGAAGTCAGGTTGGTTGTTGTAGGCTGTTCCACTGGCTGCTATTTTAGCCTTTAATGAGACATTTCAAGCTTGTAATGTTAACCTACATTTACTTTTATGCAGATTACAGGAAACAAAATATCTGCATATCAGTGGTAAAGCTATCGTTGAAAGCACTGTATGAATGACAATAGACGGCAAATCAAACAAAACATTCAAAAAGGCAGCTGTCAATTTTGTTTAACCAGTGTGTAGTGCACTAGACCAACATTTGCTTCAAGCACAAAAACAATAGACGCACTAACGTTAGACTCGGGGGACAATGTCATTTCTGTCAGTCAATTACTGGGCAGTTAAAGCAAATTTCATTTCATTTACATATTTTAACATGTGCATTGAGCTATGCAATCGTTTTCGATGTCTGGCAATCCATCCATCGCAAAATGTCCAAAAAAATGATGCAGTAAGTAGCTGGTTGTGAAACGTTCAGTCGCAACATGTATCCACTGAAAAACAGTCTGTGGCACAGCCAGACAGTAGCTAGCTACATTATAGTTCCAGCCGTCTAGTGACAACTCGCAAATTATCAAGTAAAACCTCTTGAAACAAAATGACAATTCCCAAAATTGACAGCTAAACCAAGTTGAAAGGCTTTTGCGCAACTGCATACAGGTTTTAAAAACATGTCTCGTTGTTTATCGAGAGGTTCAGTTTATAATTTAACACGACAAGAGGTGAACCAAACTGGCTTGTCATTTGCTCGCAATACTTACCCATGAGCTCAGGTCGGTGCTTATGAAAACACGTCCTCTGTTCCTCATTTGCCAAGCAATACTTTCAACGATTTAAAAGCACTGTATGAATGATAAACAATTTCCAATGAAACAGACGGTGAGAATTGTTTTGCGAGCAGGTGTAACCAACCAAGTATTTGGCTTGCACAGTTCAACTACCCTACGCACTTCACTGACTGCCTATCTAGTGAGACTGTTACGTTAAAACAACAATGCGTTCAAGTCTCAACTTCGGTAGTCATCATGCTATGAGTCATAATAAAGAATACAACTACGTTAGCCTGGTATCTTGACAACGAAATAATCATTTCACAGTAACATGGGTTACTTCGGCTTCATCTTAATGGAAACGAAGACATGACGACAACGTACTAGGAAGTGTCTCTCGTGTATGAAGCCAGCAAATTAGAAGCTTGATATTGTGATAGCAATAGCTAACATTAACATTTGTACCTTCATCATAAATAAACCAAATTAAAAACTGACCAGTGATGTTCTTGTTCCTTTTGATGAATCCCACGTTTCCAATAACATTTAGTCCAACTCCGAGACACAACTTGACTTTCTGAAGTTTGGTCAGGACTTCCTGAATGAGGGCTCGAGTCGCTCCTTTCCTCCGCACGAGCACGGCCCCTTGCCGCTGACAGCTAGTTTGACAGGCGGAAATAAATTCGTAGATTATCTGGCAAGCAGCAGTTGTCTTTAGTTCTGGCTTCTATAAATGTTATGGTTTAAACAAACAAAAAAACGACATTCACTGTATGTGTCACAGTTGTTTAGATCATGCCCGTTGATTATTGATCATGATCAATACATTGCATTGATCAAATGTCGTGTTGTCAAGACCATTGTCATTTAACTCTAGACAATATTGGACGTTTTAGTATGTGCTGTTTACAAGGAGAAACAATCGAGTTCAGAGTCAAAGCAGACGAGGACAGGAGGTGGATGAGAGAAACAAAAATGTATCGGTTATCGGCTATAAAGGATCATCAACAGACAACCTTTGGGGATAGAAAAACTAGGGATATCAAAGTTAAAAATGAATACTTGGGTACTGTATTAGGTTTCAGTCATGTCCACATTAATAAAATAACATGGGGTTAATTGCATTTTTAAAAATAAGAAAACCCACATTTATTTTTTTGGGGCTTTATGTACATTTTTCAATGGTGCATTGGGACAATATTGACCACTGAAAGCGATGAAAGTCGATCACAGAAATGTAAATTCTGATCAAATGTGTCACTTGGCAGTGTTCATAAAAACTAAGGCGACACAATTGAGAAAAATGAAATAAATAAACAATAAGGCAATACTGACATCTGGTGTCAGAATTTAGAATGACAGTGCTAGACAGTCCATATGGAATGTATGTCTAATAAAAACATGATGAGTTGCATGAAATCCATGCAAAACGCTTAAAAAGTAAAGTGAAGTATTAGGTCCTCAAGTTAGGTCCTGGGTTGGACCCCCATTTTCCCCTCTGCCTCCCTCTCAGTGTCTACAGGCCAGGGCAGCAGTGATGAGTCTTGGCAGGGTGTTCATGGGAATATCTGTGCACCAGGCAGATACTGTACTTCCCCATAGTGCATGTGTATAACGGTCTGGACGATGTTCGGAACAAGACTTGCATAACCTTGTCTGAGACATTCAGACTTTCTTTGGCTCCCAAGCCAATACCTAGGCTTTGGTTGAGCTAGAAAACAGTCTTGTGAGATCCGAGTTCGATCCTCAGTCAGGCAAACTGGTGCTGTGATCGAGATGAGTCTCTGCGAGGTCAAAGGGGAGCGAGGTGTAATGGAGGAGGTTTGGAACCACGGGCCACACTTGCGTGATGTGTACCTTGCCAGTGAGACCTGAAAATGTGCATTGGCTACCAAGCTAATTCCTAGGCTTGAGCTAGCTCAGCGGGCTAACAGTCTTTTGACATGTAGAAGACCTAGGTTTAACCTTGGCCACAGACAGTGTGTTCAAGCTCAATCAGATATGACTGGTATCACGCAAGGTTATTATAGTTTTGTGTTTTTATGTTAGTTTTTATTTCTATTTAGTTTTAAGATTTTGTATTTGAAATTCAGTTTAATTTCAGTTAGTTCTCAGATCTGATTTACTAGTTTTTATTTTGTAAAAGTTTTATTTAAAAAAATCATTTTAGTGTTAGTGACAGAAAGTATCCTCTGTCGGAGGCCAGGAGCCATTTGTGTTGTATAGTTTTTTAGCTTGTTACTTCTTGCCACTTTGGGGCAGTAATGCTGGTTCAGGTCATAGGTTAAGTTAGTTATAAAGGGGGGCTGAACACACTGATTACCCATGTGTTTTTTTTGCTGCTCATTAAAAAATGGATTTGGGTCTTGGGGGTGTGGTTCGATGTGGGTTTGTTATGTTCGCTATATCATACCCTGGCAGTCAATGTTGTTTGTCCCTCCTGAGTCACCGTAGCAACAACATAGCTTCTAACACTTCCTCAAAATAGTCTGAACTATCTTAAATAAAGCTAGCTAGTTAGAAGTAGATACCAGTAGTAGGTAGCAGGCACATTGAGCAAGCAGAGCACATTAGCTTAATCAGTTTAGCATGCATATAACTTCTTACTTTCTTGTGTTCTTTTTTTGTTTTTAAAATTTCTTCATGTGTTTCTGTTCTACCTTATGTTATTTTTAGTGCTACATTGATATTGATTACTGCATTGTTGAGTTTGGAGATTGCAAGAAAAGCATTTCACTGTACTTGTGCACGTGATAATAAAACTTGAAACTTTTCAAGTCACTGTGAGCCGGCGACGTGTGTACTTTGGCGTCGTTTAGTTTTTACAACTTTCTTACTATCTATTACCAGAGTGTGTGTCTGTCTGGCACTGTTTCCTAGGGAATCATGTTACAGAACAGGTCACAGCGGAACACAAGATGCTTGTGAATGGGTTCATCATTACTATCTATTACCAGAGTGTGTGTCTGTCTGGCACTGTTTCCTAGGGGATCATGTTACAGAACAGGTCACAATGGGTTCATTATTTTGGAATATTGTGGCAGTTGGGATGCAAGTGCGCATCGACTCAATTCTCATTTCGCCCAAAACGGACTCAAGTGATCATTATCAAACACATCAAGTGGCCACTCCATTAAGGGCTTAGGGGTCAAGTGTTCTTTCAACATAACTCTGGAAATGTGTTGTCTTATGTAATCAAGTCCAAGGCGCATAGTAAGGTCTGTCTCGCTGTCTGGAGGTTCTGCTGCTAACCAACATGAAAAATACTACAGTTTGCTATAGAATACCACCACAGGAGGCTGGTGGCACCTTCATTGGGGAGGACGGGCTCGTGGTAACGACTGGAGCGGAATCAGTGGAATGGTATTCTACATTAAACACATGGTTTCCGGGTGTTTGATGCCATTCCATTTGCTCCGTTCCGGCCATTATTATGAGTTGTTCTCCCCTCAGCAGCCTCCACTGAATACCACAGAACTGTAGTATACTTTAGAATACTATACTGCACACTTTTAGTATCCCTCGATCACAATCAGTACTTACTATAGAATGTTCAAGTATACTGTAGAATACTATAGTAAATACAAAAAAAATACAAAAATATATATTTTTTTAAAACACTAGTAGATACTAATACAGTAATGTCCGCAACAACATTATCCGTTCAGATCCCAGTTCTACCTACCTAACTATAGGTTATGTCAAATGTCTATTATTTCTACTTCAGGAAACCTACAGGAGAAATACTATAACAAAAATATTATAGTAAACACTACAGTAATGTCCACAAAAACACTACAGTGAATACTCTAGTATTTACACCATATACTGAAGTATTCTTTATGTGGGGCATTTGACATTTTAGTCATTCAGCAGACCCTCTTATCCAGAGTTAGTGCATTCGTACTAAGATAGCTAGGTGGGACAACCACATATCACAGGCATAGTAAGTACACTTTTCCTCAATAAAGTAGCTATCAGCAAAGTCAGAGCTAGACAGGGGGAGAAGGTGGAATCGATTGCAAGTGTTGGTTCAGGAAGAAAAAAAATGGGGGGGTGTGGGTTGAGGTGAGGTGAGGAATCATTTTTTTCAAGATACTCTTTGAAGAGGTTGGGTTTCAGGTGCTTCAGAAGATGGGCAGGGACTCTGCTGTTTTAGCTTCAGGGGAAAACTGGTTCCACCATTGGGGTTCGAGGACAGAGAAGAGCTTGGACTGGGCTGTGTGGGCGATGGGCCTAGAGACCAGAGGTGACAGAATAGACTGCTCGGGTTGGGCTGTAGGGTTTGAGCATAGCCTGGAGGTAGGGAGGGACAATTGGATAGAGTGCAAAAAGCTTTGCTAGGCAGTACCGCAAGTATCTGTGAACCCCCAGATTCAGAAGCTTAAAATCCCCATTTAATGTTTGCCCAACATTTTGAGAGAAAAAAACTAAAACTGAACATAATTCATAATGGTTTTTATTTTAGTTAGTTTTGGAGTTAAATGTAAAAATTTCAGTATAGTTTTAGTTCTTCAAATGGGTTTGTTAATTATTTTAGACGGAAGTCGTTGAGCAAAGTCGGTAAGTGAAGTCCGGGGAGGTACCAATGCACATATGCAAGTCGGACTACTTCTGCTGTTTCAAGGAAACTCGAGCAGACATGGCTTTCATCTTTGTTATTGCAGATGAAGTGGATGCTATTGAAATTGGTTCTACTAAGCTATATGGAATTGCTTTAACAAAGTCATACCAATGATCATTTTGCTATTTGATTTAGGAATGTAACACCCTTTGAAGTAACCCAAAAATATTTAAAAAAACGCTTGATGAATTTTTTTATTTGGCCTTACTTCTATTAGTACATACAAACTCATTGAACAACAGATGAACCTACCCCCACAAATCTAAAGGAAGTTTGTTTTGAAGTGCCTGTCCTATATCTGAGAGATATAAGACAGATCAGGAATCGTTTTTTTAAATATTTGTTTTATACATGTATTTAACCTCTTATTTTTGGAATTAAACAGTCTCCATATATACTGTACTTCCATTCACTTTTTCAACTGGTACCCAGGACCTTCAGACGAGTCTTGTAAGGCCTGTGGGCGTCCTAGAGCAAAATAACATGTATGTGTTCGTGTGAGTCTCTCCTTTCCATAGAGGGGTCAGATTAGTGTGTAGCCCAAACTGTTTGGACGCTAGAGAGAGAAGTTGGCAGATCGGCTGTCCCAAGACACTTGTAGAGAACACCATCCTGAGAGTGAGAGTCTCATCTTTCCATCGAGGGGTCATGCTAGTTTCTAGGCCAAACCATTTGGAAGCTACAGACGATTCTGTGAGAAGACCGATTTTCAGGATAGCTCAAGGTCTGACACCAAAGACGTGGAAGTGAGACATCGGCGGATGTGGTGGATTGAGACGCGTCCAATGCAAGACACCAGATATCTCTCGTTTAAACTGACAGATTTTGATGTTTGTTTTTTATTACGCAAAATGAACTCTAGGGTGTTTTAAAGGACAGTTTTCGGGACATTGCCAGTGTAGAAATCCCCTAGATTAACAAATGCGTCGTTTACAATATGTATAACATTTTATTCACACTAAATAAACAAATCAACACCTTTTTTATTTGTTTTTTGTTGACAACAATATTACAGACAAGACAAATTCCTGGCTATAACATGGGACACAACATTACAGTAACATCTAGATAAATACATCAGCTATATTGTCACAAGTTGGATATTTTATTTGTTAATGTGAGAAATGTGGATCGAAAATAGATTGTAAAGGATGTACGGATTAACATCTATTTAAGCTCTGAAGGTTCATCCGCCCAAAACAGTAAACATGCATTGACAATAACCAATGATAGGTGACGATATCAACCATTTATGATTTCCAGTCGACTGCAGTTTGATCACATGCTGTAAAGGTCATGCAGTAGACATGAAGTTGAAAGTCAGACAATTTGTATATCCATAATGCAACACACTTTGCCTTGACAAAAGTGATTTGCTTGAGCGTGCCCCATGTCTATGATCCAGACGGAGGAGAAATCCGCACACAATGCGTCCCTGACCACCTCCTGAAGTGGTCGTCCAGATCTGAACACAATACGAATTTTGTGCGTCTCGATATGTCTTTTCAATGTGATCTTCGTATTCTGATACCAGAAGTCACATGTAAGTGTCAAGTGTAGACACAGTGCTCTGACCTCAGTCTCCTCCTGCTGCACAGGAAGAGTTGATGTTCCTGTATCCCTACTACCACCACTACCACCTGTGGACATAGCCTGGAAGTAGGGGTGCTGGTAGTGAAATGGTAAAACTGAAAGAATTTGTGTTGTATAAAATGACAAAAATTCCCTGTTTTAGGTCAGTTAGGATCACCACTTTATTTTAAGAATGTGAAATGTCAGAATATTAGAAGAGAGAATTATTTATTTCAGCTTTTATTTCTTTCATCACATTCCCAGTTTGTCAGAAGATTACATACACTCAAATAGTATTTGGTAGCATTGCCTTTAAATTGTTTAACTTGGGTCAAATGTTTCGGGTAGCCTTCCACAAGCTTCCCACAGAGCTGGTGTAACTGAGTCAGGTTTGTAGGCCTCCTTGCTTGCACTCATTTTCTCAGTTCTGCCCACAAATTTTCTATAGGATCGAGATCAGGGCTTTGGGATGGCCACTCCAGTACCTAGACTTTCTTGTCCTTAAGCCATTTTGCCACAACTTTAGAAGTATGTTGGGGTCATTGTCCATTTGGAAGACCCATTTGCGACCAAGCTTTAGCATCCTGACTGATGTCTTGAGATGTTGCTTCAATATACATGTTGCTTCAATATATAAATCAATAGCATCATTTTCCGTCCTCATGATGCCATCTATTTTGTGAAGTGAACCAGTCCCTCCTGCAGCAAAGCACCCCCACAACATGATGCTGCCACCCCTGTGCTTCGCGGTTTAGATGTTTAGATGGTGTTCTTTGGCTTGCAAGCCTCACCCTTTTTCCTCCAAACATAACCATGGTCATTATGGCCTAACAGTTCTATTTTTGTTTCATCTGACTAGAGGACATTTCTCCAAAAAGTACGATCTTTGTCCCCATCTGCAGTTGCAAACCGTAGTCTGGCTTTTTTTATGTAAAAAAAAAAAAGGTAAATGTTGGTTTTGGAGCAGTGGCTTCTTCCTTGCTGAGCTGCCTTTCATGTTATGTCAATATAGGACTCGTTTTACTGTGGTTATAGATACTTTTGTACCTGTTTCCTCCAGTATCTACCCAAGGTCCTTTTTTTTTATTTATTTTTTTTACCTTTATTTAACCAGGCAAGTCAGTTAAGAACACATTCTTATTTTCAATGACGGCCTGGGAACAGTGGGTTAACTGCCTGTTCAGGGGCAGAATGACAGATTTGTACCTTGTCAGCTCGGGGGTTTGAACTTGCAACCTTCCAGGTTACTAGTCCAACGCTCTAACCACTAGGCTACCCTGCCGCCCTTTGCTGTTGTTCTGGGATTGATTTGCACTTTTCGCATCAATGTACGTTCATCTCGAGGAGACAGAAAGCGTCTCCTTCCTGAGCGGTATGACGACTGCGTGGTCCCATGGTATTTAAACTTGCGTACAATTGTTTGTACAGATGAATGTGGTACCTTCAGGCGTTTGGAAATTGCTCCCAAGGATGAACCATACTTGTAGAGGTCTACAATTTTATTTCTGAGGTCTTGGCTGATTTATTTTGGTTTTCCCATGATGTCAAGCAAAGAGGCACTGAGTTTGAAGGTAGGCCTTGAAATACATCCACAGGTACACCTCCAATTGACTCAAATGTTGTCAATAATCCTATCAGAAGCTTCTAAAGCCATGACATCATTTTCTGGAATTTTTCAAGCTGTTTAAAGGCACAGTCAACTTAGTGCATTTAAACTTCTGACCCACTACAATTGTGATTCAGTGAGTTATAAGTGAAATAATCTGTCTGTAAACAATTGTTGAAAAATTACTTGTGTCATGCAAACAAAAAAAACATTGCTATGGCGCGATTGATTGGATTAACCTCCCGTCAGTTACGTGCATTGAGTGCCTTTCAGACAGTAGATACGAACCCTCTGTTACCTCGCCAGCTAAGGAACTGGCAGTGGATCAAACCATTGTGAGGCAAAGGGCGGGGGTCGCAATCTTTTATAACATAAAAACGTGCTATTCAGTGACTATAATCAGCACAAGTGCTTTCATTGAGTATTGTTCATATCATTTAAATTACATAGTTATGTTGACAGTGATATATTGGGGGGACAAATAATATTTTTCCCAGGATGGGGGGGGCACGACTGGGATTTCCGCCTATGGCGCCACTCAGGAGCATAAAGTATCTTTTTAACGGTAGGGTGGCTACTTTGAAGAATCCCATATATATTTTGATTTGTTTCACACTTTTTTGGTTACTACATGATTCCATATGTGATATTTCATATGTTGTCTTTACTATTATTCTACAATGTAGAAAATAGTAAAAATAAAGAAAAACCCTTGAAAGGGTAGGTGTGTCCAAACTTTTGACTGGTACTGTATATAGGAAAGACACAACGAGACAACAAAAATACTCTTAATATATACATATTAATATTCTTAGAGTACAGTTCAATTATATCTTTAGAAAGAGGAGAGGTGCTGTGATAATGATTTTTTAAATTTGTTAAAAAGCTAAACCTGCTTTTTGCCTGAGTAACCTCTTGTGGCAGAGCATTCCACAATGACATGGGTCTGAATGAGGGATTAAATCTGTTTTTGGTTGGGGTACCGGGAAGAAACCCAGAGTGGCGTGTCAGGTGGGGGTATGTCTAGTGCATTCGTAAAGTATTCAGACCCCTTCACTTTTTCCACATTTTGTTATGTTACAGCCTTATAAGGTAAATAAGGTATTTCTGAATTTAAAAAATATATATATATGTAAATTTACAAACATTTTGAAAAAAAATGTTTTTGCTTTGTCATTATGGGGGTTTTGTATGTATTATGGATCCCCATTAGTTCCTGCCAAGGCAGCAGCTACTCTTCCTGTGGTCAAGCAAAATTAAGGCAGTTTATACAATTGTAAAAACATTACAATACATTCACAAATTTCACAACATACTGTGTGCCCTCAGGCCCCCTACTCCACCACTACCACATATCTACATTTTCAACCATTTTAGAATAAGTTTGTAAAGTAAAAAAATATATATAAAAAAGTCAAGGGTTCTGAATACTTTCTGAAAGCACTGTACCATACTTTGTGCCGTATTGCTTAATCATAGCAGTCATGCGAGTTAAATCGACATCCATTGATAGAGAAGTGTGTAAAGGCAAATGATTTCCTTTGAAAAGCCTTTGCGTTATGACAGCTCGCAATAGTTTGCTTATACCGTCATTACAAATTACTACAATATTCCTTATTAATTGCCTCGAACGATATGGAAAATGGTTGATAGTATAAATATGGCAACTCATCTCTTGCCGTGGGAAAAAAATATGGCCTTGTTTTCCGCGCTTTGGGCAGGTTTTTAGTGCTTTTTCGGATGTTTTTTTTGCTAGACCTAGATTATTTGGTCAATATAATGGATATTCTGTGTTTGGGATCCCTATGGTTTTGTCAAGGTATATGTCGGTGTATGTGTGATGACTGCAAAAAACGAACAACCCTACTCAGCAAATATTTCGAATACCCAGGTTTAGGGATATTAATAGTTTAGTGTCTATACAGTTATGTGGACGTGAGGGACGTAAATACTTTCAAGATATGCACTTTACCCCGATAGCCATTATGCTATGATTGACCCAGCGCAGGGTCAATTCGTAACAAAATCGGGGCTAGCAAATCAACATGTGGCAAATATTGGCACTCAATGTAAACCCTTTGCTGTTGGGAATTAGCTGACTGGTCAAATAAGAAACAACGGTTTACTAATATGAAGTGAATGGTTGTCCGGCATGTGCAATTCTGTATAGCATTTAATTGCTAACTTATTTGATACAAATCGCTGAAAATCTTTTGCTCTGCACAAGGGCTGACCTCGAAATGCCTAATTAGACTGCTTAAATATAGCGAAGATACTGGTAACTAACCCTGTTTCATAGAAAAAACGCTATTTAATTTATACTATTACATTGGTGTATGCATGACACAAAGATGTGATAAAATTACTATTAAAAATAATCTCTACAGTTTTGTTTTAAATATTTTGGTCAGGCGCAATAACGGCCATCTTAATTCTCATGGGGTCTTAACAGATGTAGGCGCTGTTTTGTTCTGAACTGCAAATTCCAAATCGATTGTTTATCTAACGTTTGTTTACATTTTTACTTGCCATCAAATGGCTTCTACTTTACTATCACCGATGGTAGATTATTACAATGATGAAGAAGAACTTGATAGTGTGGACGACGACGATGATCGAAGCTTCAGGGGAAGAGACTCGGAAGAAGGTAGGTTCGCCAATGTAGCACATTTTGTTAGCTAGCTACTCTTGTGATATTTGCTAATAAACGTTGTTAGTTTTCTCAAATAGTCTCCTAAAACTAGTGTGACCTTTGCACATTTTTTTTTATATATATAAAAAAAAGAATGAACCCATCCCCATTGAAGAGTAAAGTTTGCGCCAGTTTGGGTAACTAACGCTAGCTAGCCAGCGTTGAATTAACACAGGTTTCTATAATCCAGTTTGTTGTTCGCAGGAGTTTAATCATGAGTCCAAACTGTTAAAAACGAGAGTTTCCATTGGACAAATCCAGATAGGTCCCGCCCCTTTTCGTTTGGTTGTAATGAATACGCCCCTGGCAGGAAAGCTACCTGTTCGTGTAGATGGGGGGGGACAAGTTCATTATCTTTTTCAACTTTCATGTTTAGCGGTCAAGCCCGGCTTTACTTTTATACAGCAACACGTTGTCAAGTGGTGGACAGGCAGCGCTAACGTAATATATATCTATATATATATATGAGAGAGAAAGTGGTCTTTGTAACCGTGCATGGGACTTGGAGTCTCGATTTTGGAGTTAAATTCGTAACAAACAGGCAGGCAGTAAAACATTTGTAATGGTTGACAGGTGGCAAGAGACTCATCATTTGCTTTAACACCAATATGATTTCAGTGATTGGCCTTTTCTGACACCGTCTTGCCACTGTTGGTGTGAAGTATAAGAAACTATATTTGATTTTGTAATTTCAGCTCTCCTTACATGTCCAGTTAACTTTGAGGCCAGCCATTTCATTGGTTACGTGCGTAGATGAAGGTGGTTTGTTGGGATTTAGCTAAATTAGGTTTTAAGGCCGCGCGCTGATGCAGGCTATTTCCAAATGTCACGTTGCATTTGTGCTGTTAACTTTGGGTATAGCTACAGATTTAAGCAATGACCCTTTACTCATGTTACCTGTATTTGATGGAGAGTTGTGTTAGTCTTGTCAATGCTAAGTCAACCATTCACTGGTGTTGTAACTAGCTAGCAAGCGTTAACATTACGACGCTAGCTAACGTTAGCTACCATCAGCTGACAGGTCACCGGCAAAACCTGCTTTGGCGCTGGCAAACTCAGTAGCAAACGAGCTAGTCGGGTATATAAAATAGGTACCCAACTACGTATTCTCATACAGGCCACGCAGAAATTGCATCTAGCTAACAAAATTTGAAACCGGTTCAATTGCTAAGTCTTGAATTAGCCGTTGCTAATAGCTAAATTGGCTAGCTTGACAAATCGCTCTCGTATTTGGCTTCATCAATTTGCTACGCGTTAGCAACGGGACAAATGTTAGGCACTCAATGTAAACCCTTTTGTTGAGAATTAGCTGGCTGGTCAAATAACAAACGACTGTTTACTAATCTGGAGTCACTGCCCGGTCTGTGCAATTCTGGTTAACATTTAATTGCTAACTTTTTTTGATAGAAATGCGCAAGCCTGTTAGCTGAACGCGTAGTTAGCGAGCTTGCCATCTTGCGTGTGGCTACTTTAGCCTACGACATAACATTTCGCATTTATCAGGCGACCTTGTTTTACTTTGTTAGTTTATTTTTGTATGAGTCTAAAGGGACATGGCTGGTAACGCACTCATTGGGGATCCAAATAAAGGTAACTTGACTGAGTAGCTACATCTATCCTACTACTGTTTCCAGATTTCCTAAAATTAGAAATTTCATTGACTTGCTATTGAACAAATTGTTCTGAAAATGTTTTCTTGGCATAGGCCCTATGTCATATGATATTGGTGAACTGTTAGCCTACTTACTGACGACCGCCATTTCCCCCCCCCCTCTTTCAGACACAGAAGATGCCAGTGAAACTGACCTGGCGAAACATGATGAGGATGACTATGTGGAAATCAAAGAACAGTGAGTGTTGTCCACCAATTGCACGGTTACACTGGATAGAATATATGTTGACTTGGATGAAATGGGATGTAGCCTGATCTTGAAGGACTACATTTACAGATTAAGTAGTTGGTTGTGATAATCATGTTTTATTTGGTTTCAGGATGTACCAAGACAAGCTGGCATCATTGAAAAGGCAGTTGACGCAACTCCAAGAGGGTAGTGTCACTGTTTCCAATTATCCTCATTGTGTTTATGAATTAGCCCTATCCTATAATCAGTTCATTATCCTCCTTGCATTCACAATCAATGTGATTATCAATGTCATGAATTCCTCCATGTGCATAAGTAGAGCTGAGCAGACCTATCATTTTGCACAACTGTTATGATGGATCCTCAGAGGTGGTGCTCTTTGCTTTCAGAGATTGGTTGGATAAGAAGTTGGAAGTTTACATACACTTGTTTTTCAACCACTCCACAAATGTCTTGTTAATAAACTATACTTTTGGCAAGTCGTTTAGGACATTTACTTTGTGCATGAAAAGTATTTTTCCAACAATTGTTTACAGACAGATGATTTCACTTCACATAATACACTGTATCACAATTCCAGTGGGTCAGAAGTTTACATACACTAAGTTGACTACCTTTAAACAGCGTGGGAAATTCCAGAAAATGATGTCATAGGGTAATTGACATTTGTTAATTGGAGGTGTTCCTGTGGATGTATTTCAAGGCCTACCTTCAAACTCAGTGCCGCTTTGCTTGACATCATGGGAAAATCAAAATAAATCAACAAGACCTCAAATAAATTGTAGACCTCCACAAGCCTAGTTCAGGCGTTTGGAAATTGCTCCCAAGGATGAAGGTACGACATTCTGTCATACTGCTCAGGAATGAGACACTTTCTGTCTCCTAGAGATGGACGTATTTTGGTGCGAAAAATGTATATCGATCCCAGAACAGCAAAGGAACTAGTGTAGATGCTGGAGGAAACGGGTACAAAAGTATCTATAACCACAGTAAAACAAGTCCTATATCGACATACGCTGAAGTGCCGCTCCGCAGGGAATGAGCCACTGCTCCAAAACTGCCATAAAATAGCCAGACAACGGTTTGCAAACTGCACATGGGGACAGAGATACTTTTTGGAGTAATGTCCTCTAGTCTGATGAAATAAAAATGGAACTGTTTGGCCATAATAACCATCGTTATGTTTGGAGGAAAAGGGGGAGGCTTGCAAGCCGAAAACACCATCCCAACTGTGAAGCATGGGGGTGCTTTGCTGCATAAGGGACTGGTGCACTTCACAAAATAGATGGCATCATGAAGAACAAAAATGATTTGGATATATTGAAGCAACATCTCAAAACATCAGTCAGGAAGTTAAAGCTTGGTCGCAAATGGGTCTTCCAAATGGATAAAGACCCCAAGCATACTTCCAAAGTTGTGGCAAAATGTTTTAAGGGCAACAAAGTCCAGGTATTGGAGTGGCCATCCCAAAGCCCTGACCTCAATCCCATAGAAAATTTGTGGGCAGTACTGAAAAAACACGTGCGAGCAAGGAGGCCTACAAACCTGACTCAGTTACACCAGCTCTGTCAGGAGGAATGGGCCAAAATAACCTAATTTATTATGGGATGCTTGTGGAAGGCGACCTGAAACGTTTGACCCAAGTTGAAAGAATGTAATGGCAATGCTACCAAATACGAATTGAGTGTATGTACACTTCTGACCCACTGGTAATGTGATGAAAGGAATAATTCTCTACTATTATTCTGACATTTCACATTCCTAAAATAAAGTGGTGATCCTAACTGACCTAAGACAGGAAATTCTTACTAGGATTAAATGTCAGGAATTATGAAACTAAGTTTAAATGTATTTGGCCTAAGTGTATGTAAACTTCTGAAATTTATATGCTGTGTTTTAATTAAACTCTTCCCTGCAGGAACACTTCAGGAGTACCAGAAGAGAATGAAGAAGCTGGACCAACAATACAAGGAGAGAGTCCGCAATGCTGGTAAGAAAATGGCACTGTTGTGGAATAGGATCACTGTGCTCATCCCTAAATGGCTCCCTATATAGTACACTACCTTTGGACCAGGACCCATAAGGCATAGGGTGCCATTTGGGATACACTCAGTCACTGTTAAGTTGTTGCTACATGGAGAGACCTCATTCTGTGTCATTTGAACTTGAACACCCAAAGTGTGTGCTGCATTTTTTGAGGGAGCCAGCTTGTAAGCATTTACTGCACCATGTATTCCTGCTGTGTACATGATGAATAAAAACAATTTTTTGTGGTTGTTGGTTTTGTGCTTAAAGTCAATGTGACAGCCAGGGATTAACTGACAATGCAGTCAAGTCAACATGAGTGTTAACATTGTCATTTGTCTGTTTCTTTCTTATAGATCTCTTTCTCCAACTTGAGGTAAGAGATGTTTTGATATTATTACCTAACATGAAAATTCAACTGACTCCTTCACCTGCAAATTATTGCATTTTTTTAAAACTTATTTTATGGCCTTTCGACACAATCTCTGGTTCCTTCTCTCTCTGGTTCCTTCTCTCTCTGGTTCCTTCTCTCTCTGGTTCCTTCTCTCTCTCTGGTTCCTTCTCTCTCTCTGGTTCCTTCTCTCTCTCTGGTTCCTTCTCTCTCTCTGGTTCCTTCTCTCTCTCTGGTTCCTTCTCTCTCTCTGGTTCCTTCTCTCTCTCTGGTTCCTTCTCTCTCTCTGGTTCCTTCTCTCTCTCTGGTTCCTTCTCTCGCTCTCAGACAGAACAGGTGGAGAGGAACTACATCAAAGAGAAGAAGGCAGCGGTGAAAGAGTTTGACGATAAGAAGGTGGAGCTGAAGGAAAACTTAATTGCTGAGCTAGAGGAGAAGAAGAAGATGATAGAGAATGAGAAATTAACAATGGAGCTGACAGGCGGTAGGAGAATCACTGAGACTGTCTCCCTCCCTCTCATCTCACTCTGAGGGGGGGGGTAAAAAAGACTGATGGGTGACGGTTGGTTTTTGCTGAGGAAGAAGACTATGTAGGCTGTGTTTTGGAGATGGAGTTTCTTGGCTCATCTTATATCTCACAACCTTCATACTGCTCTCATAGGTGGACTAGTAGTAATATTTCTACACTGTCGGGTGCATGGTGGTAAGCTCATTCCATATTACCCCTGTGTAGATTCCATGGAGGTGAAACCCATCATGACCCGGAAGTTAAGGAGGCGGCCCAACGATCCAGTCCCCATTCCAGACAAGCGGAGGAAACCTGCACCTGATATCCTTTACTAGAAGTCCAATCACTCTCTGTCTTGTCTACAACAGTGTTGATCCATGTTAGGCACTGTCCAGCTTCAAAGAATCTCGTCTTGACTGATTAGTTACATTTCACTTCTTCTTTTTTCCATCTTCACAGGGTTAAAACTTACCAGATACAGTTTTTACCCCTTCACAGAAATATATATATATGTACACACAAATTATGATTTGATTAAGACTAGTTGTCCTTAATGATCCACACCTCAGCTTAACTATTTGCTAACCGATGACCAGATCCTGGAAGATCTGCGAATACTCAACAAGCAGCTGAAATCCCCTAAGCGTCCAGGTATGTGAGCAGTTCATTTTTTTTTACAACTGTTAGGATTGTTTTGTTCCAGTCTAAATGCCATCAAGCCAAAATGAGGATGAATCAAGTTATTATACAGGATTTTTGTTCAGACTACAAAAACATGTTCATTTTATTTACATTAAACATCAAGAAGTCCCGGGCTGGCAGAGTTTTTAGTAAATTAACTATTTACATTGAAATGACTTTAGTTTTTCTCACGCCATGTTTTCTCCCCCAGTGTCTCCGTCGTCTCCAGACCAAATGCCCACCATTCCAATGGAGGCCCCCTCACAGCGCTATGAGGCCCGCATTGAAGAGGGAAAGCTGTACTACGACAAGAGATGGTACATGCACACTGACTATCTTTTTCATTTGGTTGATTAGACCATTTAAAATAAAAATATATATATATTTTTTAACACAGCAAAAAGGGGGAATTTTGTACTTTTATTGTCTGCTGTTGTGGTTTATCGCTGTTTTAATAGGATTGGTCTAAATATAAGATCTACTGAACTGATTCCCTATATAACACCTTGTGTTTTAATTCATGATGCGCTTGACTTTTATTAGCCACTAGATGGCGCCACAGCCGTGTAAATCCTCATGCTCTACTTACTGAAGAATTCTTGGCTTTGCTGATATGTCTGATTTTTTTTTTTTAAGACTTCAAAAACAAGATTCAAGAAATGGAAATCATGTTTGTAGTATGTTTATAGTAACATTCCCTCTGGCCAATAGGTCATATTTCATATTAACCAATGGGTGGCTGGAATGTTAGCAAGGCAAGCTCATACTACCTGTCACCATGAAATTACATTACATCGCTATCATGAGGATGGAACATGGGTTTTGGCATACAGAGCAGTATGCCATTTGGTGATAGTTCCATAGGCTGACAGAAATGACAGTGTTTGCTTGGATGGGATAATCTGTCCTCTCAGGCCCTTTGGGTAAAGAGTAGCTCTGCATAGGACATCACGCACCAATGAATAATTCCTTTTGAAGAGTGGAAAATGTGAAATGTGCTCCTCTGATATTAAAAATGGCTTTCCATGACTTTCATGTAGCCTTTGATCAATTCTGAAGTGAGAGAGGGGATCTCAGTTGAGTGAAGTGTTTGCTGCTATCGTTCTCGCTCCGACAGTCTCACCAGACCTAGGATGAGAAAGGCTGAGGGGAGAGGATGGTGAAGACTCAGCAGCGATGGTTGAAACCACACGTGTTCTTCTCCTTTCTCCCAGTAATGATGTTTCATCTAATGCGCTTGCTTGAAAGCAAGACAGCTGAAGCAAGCGGACATTTTCTTCAATAAAGAAATCAACCTTTTACTGATTCTGTCTGTTCCAGCGTGTCACTCCTTTTCACTTACCTCAGGGACTCTCTCCTCAGCCACCAGCAAATACTACCTGGTTTTTGGTCATTTTGTTTCTCTGTCCATTACAGCATTGTCAGATTATCTATTATAACCTTTAAGGGATTGTGTGCTCAAGAGGATATTGTCCTATAGGTTTCAAAGTCCTTATCTGAGTGGACTGATTCCTGGGGCAGCAGGTAGCCTAGTGGTTAGAGCGTTGGGCTAGTAACCGAATGGTTGCTAGATCGAATCCCTGAGTTGACAGATTAAAAATCTGGCAGTTAACCCACTGTTCCCCGGTAGGCTGTCATTGTAAATAAGAATTTGTTCTTAACTGACTTGCCTAGTTAAATAGAAGTAATTCCTTCTCGTACCCCTCACTCAATGCCAGATAATTGATCCTGTTATACTAAATGAGCTACATGTAATATTTTCTAGGTCATGGTTTCAAAAGGACAGTGCTTAGAAATTCCTACAGACTGCAATTTAAGATAACTATCACAAACCACCAAGCATTCATTTTCCATGATGTGAGGAAGTTTTGTGTTGCTAATGTTTTGTGCTATTTGTAGTTTATATATATATATCTTGTGTCTTTCCCATCAGGTATCATAAGAGCCAGGCCATCCACCTGGAGTCCAAGGAGAACACCAAGATCAGCTGTGTCATCAGCTCAGTGGGAACAAATGAGGTGGGTTTCAATTCTCATTTCCACAGCTACAGCTCTATGCTTGTACCACTTAAATCCATTATATATTAGAGGGATCCATGACTTGCTAGTATAGAGTTATGGCGGTCCTAGTAGTCTGTCCAAAGTACAGTGTAAGGATTGTATGGTGGTGTTTAAAAAAAAAAAAAAAAATAAATTATTTAACCAGGCAATTGAATTCAGAACAAATTGTTATTTACAAGATGGCCTGGCAAAAGGCCTCCTGTGGGGACGGGCTAAAGATGAAATGACAAAACGGACAACAGACGGCAGCATACATACAACAGCAAACTGTCTGTGAAGTAAAACGACATGCTTCCTTACATAAGGCTACGCAAACTAGTGACATGGGGTGACAACCAGGAACAACTACATGTCTCAACAACCTGTTCATCTATTTGTCCTTTGAACTCCTCCAGGGACAATAGGTCCTAGAGTTTTGGGTTGGCTTGGAGGGAATTCCAACACCAGGTGGTTAAGTAAAAGGGCCATTTTTCCATGCTCTGTTCTAATTTTTGGGGCTCTTAGCATAAAACAAGAGAGAGATCTTAGCTTGTATGTGTTTTCATTTCGAGCTGGAAGAGAGGATGGAAAAAATGGTAGTTTTCCTAAAATGTCCTGATATGTTTCATACAGTATATAACTTGTGGAATGTTCTTTTGATATGTTTAATACAGTATATAACTTGTGGAATGTTCTTTTGATATGTTTCATACAGTATATAACTTGTGGAATGTTCTTTTGATATGTTTAATACAGTATATAACTTGTGGAATGTTCTTTTGATATGTTTAATACAGTATATAACTTGTGGAATGTTCTTTTGATATGTTTAATACAGTATATAACTTGTGGAATGTTCTTTTGATATGTTTAATACAGTATATAACTTGTGGAATGTTCTTTTGATATGTTTAATACAGTATATAACTTGTGGAATGTTCTTTTGATATGTTTAATACAGTATATAACTTGTGGAATGTTCTTTTGATATGTTTAATACAGTATATAACTTGTGGAAATGCCTGCCTACAGTATATAACTTGTGGAATGTTCTTTTGATATGTTTAATACAGTATATAACTTGTGGAATGTTCTTTTGATATGTTTAATACAGTATATAACTTGTGGAAATGGCCTGATATGTTTAATACAGTATATAACTTGTGGAATGTTCTTTTGATATGTTTAATACAGTATATAACTTTTGATATGTTTTGTGGAATGTTCTTTTGATGTTTATGTTTAACTTGTGGAATGTTATTTTGATATGTAGTATATAACTTGTGGAATGTTCTTTTGATATGTTTCATACAGTATATAACTTGTGGAATGTTCTTTTGATATGTTTAATACAGTATATAACTTGTGGAATGTTCTTTTGATATGTTTCATACAGTATATAACTTGTGGAATGTTCTTTTGATATGTTTCATACAGTATATAACTTGTGGAATGTTCTTTTGATATGTTTAATACAGTATATAACTTGTGGAATGTTCTTTTGATATGTTTAATACAGTATATAACTTGTGGAATGTTCTTTTGATATGTTTAATACAGTATATAACTTGTGGAAATGGCCTGATATGTTTTGGAACTCCTGATATGATGAGCACAATGCTTTTATTATATAGAGGCTCTTTTGTAAATGACCATAATGAGTCCTATTGGTTGTGTTTCCCCTCAGATCTGGGTGAGGAAGACCAGCGACAGCACCAAGATGAGGATCTACCTGGGACAGCTACAAAGAGGAGCGTTTATCATCCGACGACGGTCGGCAGCGTAGAAACACCACCACGCCCCTTCACACTTTCTCTTCATCCATCCATCCATTCCTTCCATTTTGTACATGCAGTATGTTGCTCCCCCTCCCTCACGTGGCTCTCTCCCCCCTCCCTCACGTGGCTCTCTCCCCCCTCCCTCACGTGGCTCTCTCCCCCCTCCCTCACGTGGCTCTCTCCCCCCTCCCTCACGTGGCTCTCTCCCTCAACCCTACTGTGTGCTTGGAGGAAGTTTTCTCAATAACTTCCTGGTGTTTCAATCAATCAGGACCACAGGAGGGGAAGAACGATGCTTTCTGTCAGTGTCTTTTTAGACATCACCAAGCACACGTGGAAGCCTTTCTCCTTGCAAGTTTTGGCTCAAATAGCCCTTTAGGCAGTTGAGTAGACATGCACAGACTGGATAGCCTTGGTATAGCAAATGTTGTCATAGCTACACTCTATACCTTGTCATAGGCTTAGTGAAATGATTTCCATTTTGCTTACGCCATCCAATGCTCTCAGATCTCCACAAGTGCTTAGGGGCTGAAGGTCGGTGTTTTGACTGGTCTTCCTTTATATACCTAACTTGGTTCTGTAACAGTTTCAGTCAGCTGTGCCACTCAGCATAAATCGCATGTCATCTTTCTTCATCATGACATTGTCTGGTATTGTTTTTTTCTAGTCAATTAACATTTTATCTTTTTTTTTCAGAATATATTGGATAGACTTTTAAGGTTTTAATTTTGTATCTGTATTATTGACATTAAATGAGTTCAGTTAAACCGAAATGTTGAATACATCTGACGTGTCTAAACTGGTTTTGCACATGGGAGGAAGATGAACATGAACCATTTTGTATTTGATCGTTTTCTTGTGCGTTCCATTTATTAAATGTGTTACACTGTAACTGACCAAAGGCAGTAAGATACCAGCCACCACTGATCTAGCTTTCAGGGCGGGTCCCCCCCCCGCCGTAACGTGGCCAGCAGGTCCCCCCCCCGCCGTAACGTGGCCAGCAGGTCCCCCCCCCCGCCGTAACGTGGCCAGCAGGCCCGCCCCCCCGCCGTAACGTGGACAGCAGGTCTCCCCCGCCGTAACGTGACCAGCAGGCCCCCCTGCCGTAACGTGGCCAGCAGGTCCCCCGCCGTAACGTGGCCAGCAGGTCCCCCCCGCCGTAACGTGGCCAGCAGGTCCCCCCCCCGCCGTAACGTGGCCAGCAGGTCCCCCCCCCGCCGTAACGTGGCCCCCCCCCGCCGTAACGTGGCCAGCAGGTCCCCCCCGCCGTAACGTGGCCAGCAGGTCCCCCCCGCCGTAACGTGGCCAGCAGGTCCGCCGTAACGTGGCCAGCAGGTCCCCCCCCGCCGTAACGTGGCCAGCAGGCCCCCCCCCGCCCGTGGCCAGCACGCCGTAACGTGGCCAGCAGGTCGTCCCCCCCGCCGTAACGTGGCCAGCAGGTCCCCCCCTCCGCAGTAACGTGGCCAGCAGGTCCTCCCCGACGCCGTAACGTGGCCAGCAGGCCCCCTCCCGCCGTAACGTGGCCAGCAGGCCCCCCTCCCCCGCCGTAACGTGGCCAGCAGGCCCCCCTCCCCCGACGCCGTAACGTGGCCAGCAGGCCCCCCCTCCGACGCCGTAACATGGCCAGCAGGTTCAATATTTCCTTGGTAACTCACACCTCAGTTCTAAGAACCTGATTGTTGAGAAGGAGCCAGCAAATCTCCCAGCAGTACCCTCCAATCTCTTTCCACGTGGCTACCCTCTCACCTACCTCTCTACCAATGGCACACTGGATCATTTGGCCCTGCACATTTGTCTCCTCTTGCCAGGCGCGATATACAACAACTTTTTAACTGCCTTTTTGTCTGGTGACTCTGTCAAACCATCGGTTAAATTGAACCCCATCAGAGGTTATTTTGCCTCACTTAATGACAGCCTGTCAAGGAGCGCCAATTACTGTGTTGCTAAATGCAAGGCGTTGACGTTTGTGGAAGCCCCAATATGATTAGATGATTGGTTACAGGCTCATTTTAAAGCCAGGAGTTATGTCTCCTTTGTTTTAACCCAAAATGTACCTCTGCTTGTTGATTGCAGTGGGATAGCGATTCCAATGGCATTGGTTGACATGTTCACAGTAATAATGCCAGTCAGCCCTTCTGGGTCTAGTTCTCTCCATCATCAGTCACGGGTCTAACTAACGTGGCCGTACCGGGCCCCCCTGCGGGTAACCGCGCCGTACCTGTGGCCAGCGGGCCCCCCACCGCGCCGTACCTGTGGCCAGCGGGTGCCGCCAATGGGTCCCCCCACCGCCCCCCCGCGGGTCCCCCCCACCCCGCCGTACCTGTGGCCAGCGGGTCCCCCCACCGCGCCGTACCTGTGGCCAGCGGGCGGGTCCCCCCACCGTACCTGTGGAGCGGGTCCCCCCCGCGCCGTACCTGTGGCCAGCGGGTCCCCCACCTGTGGCCAGCGGGTCCCCCCACCGCGGTACCTGTGGCCAGCCCCCCCACCGCGCCGTACCTGTGGTCCCCCCCGTACCTGTGGCCAGCGGGTCCCCCCAGCGGGTACCTGTGGCCCCCCACCGCGCCGTACCTGTGGCCAGCGGGTCCCCCCACCGCGCGCCGTACCTGTGGCCAGCGGGTCCCCCCCACCGCGCCGTACCTGTGGCCAGCGGGTCCCCCCCACCGCGCCGTACCTGTGGCCAGCGGGTCCCCCCCACCGCGCCGTACCTGTGGCCAGCGGGTCCCCCACCGCGCCGCGCCGTACCTGTGGCCAGCGGGTCCCCCCACCGCGCCCGGGTCCCCCCACCGCGCCGTACCTGTGGCCAGCGGGTCCCCCCCACCCGTGGCCCGGGTCCCCCCCACGTGGCCAGCGGGTCCCCCCCACCGCGCCGTACCTGTGGCCAGCGGGGGTCCCCCCCCACCGCGCCGTACCTGTGGCCAGCGGGTCCCCCCACCGCGGTACCTGTGGCCAGCGGGTCCCCCCACCGCGCCGTACCTGTAGCGGGTCCCCCACCGCGCCGTACCTGTGGCCAGCGGGTCCCCCACCGCGCCGTACCTGTGGCCAGCGGGTACCTGTGGCCAGCGGGTCCCCCACCCCCGCGCCGTACCTGTGGCCAGCGGGTCCCCCCCACCGCGCCGTACCTGTGGCCAGCGGGTCCCATGTCTGCATCCTCAGTCACAGGTCTAACTACTATAGATGTGTGTCTGCAGCATTGTCTCAAATCTTACTATCATGTCTGCTTTCCAGACCAGGCCATTTTTAATTGATCCTTTAGAATCGATCATCCCTATGATTTGTAGATATTTCAGAGCAAAGATGTTTTTCTTTGACTGAGCAGGAGTGTGAATATTGCCGTTCCACTGCTGTGTTACTGATGTCATCCATTCTTCTCTAAATGGATGTTCTCACCTGGATTTACCTGTTTCACTTCGTCTCACAGTATAAGTACTGGATCAGCTCTCTCCCTGTCTTATTCATTATGATCTGAGAGGCAAAACTGATCCTAGATCAGTACACTTACTCAGAGACACTTTGTTTAATATAGAGCTCTCCACCACAGAGCTCCTCATACCAGAGTGATGTCACCAACACTGGCTGTGTCCCAAATGGCACCCCATTCCCTTTTTTATAGTGCACTTTTAACCAGAGCCCTATAGCCCCTGGTCAAATGTAGTGCACTATAAAGGGAATGGGGTGCCATTTGGGACACAATCCATGTTGCACTCTGTAATAATCTCCACCTCTTAGTAAGCATCCCACTCCACATGCTCTCTCCTTTCCTCCATCTTAAACACCTTTCCAGTCAGATCTGGGTGTGTAAATGTCTGATAGTCTTGCCCACTATCTGGGATTAAGCCCTCCCACGAACCTGCTGCTAACACACACACACACGCCTGGCTCGTAGGGAGACAATAGCCCATAGACATGGTTGAAGTCAGTATAATCAGCTGAGAGGACACTGCAGTGTAAAGTCAACAGGAAGCAGGAGGGGTTTGGTGTCCTATTAATTAACAATGTGTAGCCAAGTGTTGTGTGTGTGTCAGCTGGGGGGAATAGTCACTGGAGTCATTCTGCCACGTGGTTATTGCTTGTGTGCATAAAGACCCACCCAGGGCATCAATAAAATCCACCAGCTCCACCCCCCCTAAGCAGCCACTTCCTGTGCTTTCCTCTTTAAAGTGCATTGGCTCCAACCTGTGTGTGTGTCCAGCACATCGATACATGTCGGCAGCCCTAAAGCTGCTTCTTGCTCAGAGCTATCTGTTTGGACAGTTATTCCCAAACGGGTACGCCCAATGCCGTCGGTGGTACGACAAATAAAAACCTGATTTCACATTTTAATAAAAAAATGTAATGTTTATTTTCCAAAAAGGCCAACATTTAGTTTTTTTTTTCTCTCGCCTGAGTAGCCTCATTAAACTGACAATAATACAAGTAAACCATCTAGTGTTCAGTGAAATGACAACACCATGTCAATTACAGGTAGCCTAGTCAAATAATTAACATCCAATCACGTTAACTGTTCCTCTCCCGCGGGAATTCCACCAACTTCCGAATGTAGCCAAACGTAGCTACTGCTCATTCCGTTTGCTCGAAAATGGATAAATGGTAAAAAGAGTAAGGCCTGAGTCCATAGAGACACATACCAGCTCTACTGGTAGACCTGCTACTACCAGCAGTACTACACCTGCACCGGTCTAGACACAAGTTGTTCTGCTTAAACCAGCACATCCAATGCTAGCATCAGTAATTCTACATTTGTTGTTAGCCCAGCTGTGAATCTGATGCAGCCGAAGAACTACTGCCCCCTTACCCGGGAAAGCACAGAACAACAGACAGGGATGTTGAACCATCGAAGAGGCGCAAATATGATGAGATCTACATTGATTTGGGGTTCACTTATATTGGGAGTAGTGCCTTTCCTCAGCCACAGTGTGTTAGATGTGCAACAGTACTATCTCACAACTCGATGAAACCTTCACTCTAGCGCAGACTTTTAGAAACAAAACATGCCAATTTGAAAAATAAACCACGAGAATTAAGACGACTTTTGAGTAGTAAGACATGTATAAAAGCAACAGATACCATGAATAAGAAGGGTCTAGAAGCATCTTATATGATGAGCTACCGAGTGGCTAGGACAGGCAAGCCCCATACTATTGTGGAGGAGTGGCTAGGACAGGCAAGCCCCATACTATTGTGGAGGAGTGGCTAGGACAGGCAAGCACCATACTATTGTGGAGGAGTGGCTAGGACAGGCAAGCACCATACTATTGTGGAGGAGTGGCTAGGACAGGCAAGCCCCATACTATTGTGGAGGAGTGGCTAGGACAGGCAAGCCCCATACTATTGTGGAGGAGTGGCTAGGACAGGCAAGCCCCATACTATTGTGGAGGAGTGGCTAGGACAGGCAAGCCCCATACTATTGTGGAGGAGTGGCTAGGACAGGCTATTGTGGAAGCACCATACTATTGTGGAGGAGTGGCTAGGACAGGCAAGCACCATACTATTGTGGAGGAGTGGCTAGGACAGGCAAGCCCCATACTATTGTGGAGGAGTGGCTAGGACAGGCAAGCCCCATACTATTGTGGAGGAGTGGCTAGGACAGGCAAGCCCCATACTATTGTGGAGGAGTGGCTAGGACAGGCAAGCCCCATACTATTGTGGAGGAGTGGCTAGGACAGGCAAGCCCCATACTATTGTGGAGGAGTGGCTAGGACAGGCAAGCCCCATACTATTGTGGAGGAGTGGCTAGGACAGGCAAGCACCATACTATTGTGGAGGAGTGGCTAGGACAGGCAAGCCCCATACTATTGTGGAGGAGTGGCCCCATACTATTGTGGAGGAGTGGCTAGGACAGGCAAGCCCCATACTATTGTGGAGGAGTAGCTAGGACAGGCAAGCCCCATACTATTGTGGAGGAGTGGCTAGGACAGTGGCTATTGTGGAGGGACAGGCAAGCCCCATACTATTGTGGAGGAGTGGCTAGGACAGGCAAGCACCATACTATTGTGGAGGAGTGTGGAGGATTGTGGCTAGGACAGGCAAGCCCCATACTATTGTGGCTAGGACAGGCAAGCCCCATACTATTGTGGCTAGGACAGGCAAGCCCCATACTATTGTGGAGGAGTGGCTAGGACAGGCAAGCCCCATACTATTGTGGAGGATTGTGGAGGAGCTAGGACAGGCAAGCCCCATACTATTGTGGAGGAGTGGCTAGGACAGGCAAGCCCCATACTATTGTGGAGGAGTGGCTAGGACAGGCAAGCCCCATACTATTGTGGAGGAGTGGCTAGGACAGGCAAGCCCCATACTATTGTGGAGGAGTGGCTAGGACAGGCAAGCCCCATACTATTGTGGAGGCACCATACTAGTGGAGGAGTGGCTAGGACAGGCACAGGCCCCATACTATTGTGGAGGAGTGGCTAGGGACTATTGTGGAGGCAAGCCCCATACTATTGTGGAGGAGTGGCTAGGACAGGCAAGCACCATACTATTGTGGAGGACAGGCAAGCCCCATACTATTGTGGAGGAGTGGCTAGGACAGACAAGCCCCATACTATTGTGGAGGAGTGGTGGCTATTGTGGAGGAGTGGCTAGGACAGGCAAGCACCATACTATTGTGGAGGAGTGGCTAGGACAGGCAAGCACCATACTATTGTGGAGGAGTGGCTAGGACAGGCAAGCCCCATACTATTGTGGAGGACTTCATTCTTCCTGCTGCTGGGGAAATGCTGGGGGAAAAGGCACAAAAAAAACTGGTATATGTCTGTTACCTTTATGGGGGGTCAATTAAGATAGACATCCTCTTCTGGAAACCAGGACAACAGGAAATGATATTTTTAAAGTACTGGACAGCTTTGTGACATAAAATGGACTTTGGTGGTCAAGATGTGTTGGCATCTGTACTGATGGCGCAAAGGCCATGACAGGGAGACATAGTGGAGTGGTAACGCGCGTGCAAGCAGTTGCTCCCGACGCCACTTGGATACACTGCAGCATCCACCGAGAGGCTCTTGCTGCCAAGGGAATGCCTGACAGCTTGAAAGACTTTTTGGACACTACAGTGAAAATGGTTCACTTTGTTAAAGCAAGGCCTATGAGTGTATTTTCTGCACTATGCAATGATATGGGCAGCGACCATGTAACACTTTTACAACATACAGAAGTGCGCTTTTTATTGACAAGTTTTTTTGTTTGAGACGAGCTTAAAATTTTCTTCACTGACCATCATTTTCACTTGTCTGACCGCTTGCATGATGATGAGTTTCTCACACGACTGGCCTTTCTGGGTGATGTTTTTATACGCCTGAATGATCTGAATCTAGGATTACAGGTTACTCTCCGCAACTATATCCAATGTGCGGGACAAAATCGAGACTATGATTCAGAAGTTGGAGCTCCTCTCTGTCTGCATTAACAAGGACAACACACAGGTCTTTCCATCATTGTATGATTTTTTTGTGTGCAAATGAGATTACGAACAATGTCAAATGTGATATAGTGAAGCACCTGAGTGAGTTGGGTGCGCAATTACGCATGTACTTTCCCCAAACGGAAGCACAAACAACTGGATTCCCCTTTCATGCCCTACCTCCAGTCCGCTGATATCTGAACATCGAAATTGCAACAAGCGGTTCTGTGAAAATTGAATCAGAAGCCACTGCCAGATTTCTGGATTGGGCTGCGCTCAGAGTATCCTGCCTTGGCAGATCGCGCTGTTAAGACACTGATGCCCTTTGCAACCACATACCTACAGTATGTGTGAGTGGGTTCTCGGCCCTCACTAGCATGAAAACTAAATACAGGCACAGATTGTGTGTGGAGAATGATTTAAGACTGAGACTCTCTCCAATACAACCCAACATTGCAGAGTTATGTGCATCCTTTCAAACACACCCTTCTCATTAACCTGTGGTGAGTTAGACACCATTTTTGATGAACAAATAAAGTTTTATATGTAAGATTATTATTATATTATTATTTGTGCCCTGGTCCTATAAGAGCTCTTTGTCACTTCCCACGAGCCGGGTTGTGACAAAGACTCACACTCATTATTGAGTTGAATAAATGTATCTTATAGTGTGTGTGTGTGGCAAGCTTACAATGATGGCAAAAACAGCATTTGAAAGTGCGCTGACCCTGGTGTTAGAGAGGGTACGCAGCTAGAGGTTGAATGTTTGAAGGGGTACAGGACTATAAAACGTTTGGGAACCACTGTGTTGGGAGACGTCTGGCAGGACTAAAGCTGCTCCTTGCTCAATGCTATCTGTTGAGAGATGTCTGGCAGACCTAAAGCTGCTCCTTGCTCAGTGCTATCTGTTGAGAGATGTTTGGCAGACCTAAAGCTGCTTCTTACTCAGTGCTATCTGTTGAGAAATGTCTGGCAGACCTAAAGCTGCTCCTTGCTCAGTGCAGGAGACCGCAGACCACGTGTAACCACACCAGTCCAGGACCTCCACATCTGGCTTCTTCACCTGCGGGGAGCTGAGGAGTATTTCTGTCTCATAAAGCCCTTCTGTGGATAAAAACAAATTATCCCCGGGGGGTGGGTCTGGCTCCCCAGTGGGTTGGCCTATGCCCTCCCCGGCCCACCAATGGTTGTTCTTCTGCCCAGTCACGTGAAATCCATAGATAAGGGCCTAATGCATTTCTTTCAATTGACTGATTTCCTTATATGTACTGAAACTCAGTAAGGTCTTAGAAATTGTTGCATTTATATCTTTTATATTAAGAGTGTCTCTGTCTGTAGGACATGAACATTTTACATCACCTTTTGCCTTTGTGTGGGTGGCACAGAAATAACTTCATTAAACAAAATCAGTAACTGCGTTAGATGAATTGAATTGAATGGAGTATTTTTTCCAGAAGGAACTTTGATTGCGGCAAATCATGCAGCTTGTTCCATTTTTGTGTTGAGTGTTGCTGATGAACAATGGTATAATGTTGACACTTAATCATTTCTGTGTAAACAAACCGCTTGAAAACGATCCTTTATTAGCTACCTTGTCATGCCTTGCCTTGTCTAGTCACTGCCACCTAGCAGAACCCCATGTAGCCTAGTCTCTGACACCTAGCAGAACCCCATGTAGCCTAGTCTCTGACACCTAGCAGAACCCCATGTAGCCTAGTCACTGCCACCTAGCAGAACCCCATGTAGCCTAGTCACTGCCACCTAGCAGAACCCCATGTAGCCAAGTCACTGCCACCTAGCAGAACCCCATGTAGCCTAGTCTCTGACACCTAGCATAGTCAGCCACCTAGTCTCTGACACCTAGCAGAACCCCATGTAGCCTAGTCTGACACCTAGCAGAACCCCATGTAGCCTAGTCTCTGACACCTAGCAGAACCCCATGTAGCCTAGTCTCTGACACCTAGCAGAACTTCATGTAGCCTAGTCTCTGACACCTAGCAGAACCCCATGTAGCCTAGTCTCTGACACCTAGCAGAACCCCATGTAGCCTAGTCTCTGACACCTAGCAGAACCCCATGTAGCCTAGTCTCTGACACCTAGCAGAACCCCATGTAGCCTAGTCTCTGACACCTAGCAGAACCCCATGTAGCCTAGTCTCTGACACCTAGCAGAACCCCATGTAGCCTAGTCTCTGACACCTAGCAGAACCCCATGTAGCCTAGTCTCTGACACCTAGCAGAACCCCATGTAGCCTAGTCTCTGACACCTAGCAGAACCCCATGTAGCCTAGTCACTGACACCTAGCAGAACCCCATGTAGCCTAGTCACTGACACCTAGCAGACCCCATGTAGCCTAGTCTCTGACACCTAGCAGAACCCCATGTAGCCTAGTCTCTGACACCTAGCAGAACCCCATGTAGCCTAGTCTCTGACACCTAGCAGAACCCCATGTAGCCTAGTCACTGACACCTAGCAGAACCCCATGTAGCCTAGTCTCTGACACCTAGCAGAACCCCATGTAGCCTAGTCACTGACACCTAGCAGAACCCCATGTAGCCTAGTCTCTGACACCTAGCAGAACCCCATGTAGCCTAGTCTCTGACACCTAGCAGAACCCCATGTAGCCTAGTCTCTGACACCTAGCAGAACCCCATGTAGCCTAGTCACTGCCACCTAGCAGAACCCCATTGTAGCACACGGTACAAAATCATTCCCTGCATCCTTGACAGACCGATGATCATGCCACTTGTCATTTGCGGTGACTGATTTTCCTGCTCAGCAAGAGTCATCTGTTTCCCAAATGGCACTCTATTCCCTCGGCCATGCACTACTTTTGACCAAGGATCATAGGACTCTTGTTAAAAGTAGTGCACTATGTTGGGAATAGGGAGCCATTTGGGAAGCAGATTTCTGTCTGTGAATCACAAGGTCCTTGGTTGTTATTGTGCAACAAGCAAATGTCATGGAGGGAAACTTTTGTTCTGAGTGTTTTGTGCTTTGAGCTTTGTTTGTGCTGCCAAGTGTGTTGTTCACCGCTGGTAGACCGGTCTATAGATACCTGCTGTTAAAAAGAAGTTACAAAGCATCACCAATTCAGCTGTCACTAAAAGCAAAACACAATGTCTGGTAGCAACTGAAGAAATCACAGTGCTCTGTCTGTGTCATGAAACCAAAAAGATAAAAGCTAGATGAAAGTAAAATAAACAACAGGTTGTTATTAGAAGTGTCTGTTTCAAATAATCTGTGGTATTTATGCAACAAAGTTTTCTGTACATTTGACTGATAGAGAGATAAAGCGAAAGGGAAAGAACGACAGAGAGAGAGAGAGAACGACAGAGAGAGAGAGAGAGAACGACAGAGAGAGAGAGAGAGAGAACGACAGAGAGAGAGAGAGAGAATGACAGAGAGAGAGAGAACGACAGAGAGAGAGAGAACGACAGAGAGAGAGAGAGAGAAAGACAGAGAGAGAGAGAGAGAGAGAACGACAGAGAGAGAGAACGACAGAGAGAAAGAACGACAGAGAGAGAGAGAATGACAGAGAAAGAACGACAGAGAGAAAGAGAACGACAGAGAGAGAAAGAGAGAACGAAAGAGAGAGAGAGGACGAAAGAGCGAGAGAACGACAGAGAGAGAGAGAGAGAACGGCAGAGATAGAGAGAGAGAACAACAGAGAAAGAGAGAGAGAACGACAGAGAAAGAGAGAGAGAACGACAGAGAGAGAGAGAGAACGACCGAGAGAGAGAGAGAACGACAGAGATAAAATGACAGAGAGAGAGAGAGAATGACAGAAGGAGAAAGAGAACGACAGAGATAAAATGACAGAGAGAGAGAATGACAGAGAGAGAAAGAATGACAGAGAGAGAGAGAGAGAACGACAGAGAGTGAGAGAGAACGACAGAGAGAGAAAGAGAACGACAGAGAGAGAGCGAGAGAACGACAGAGATAAAATGACAGAGAACGACAGAGATAAAATGACAGAGAGAGAGAGAGAACGACAGAGATAAAATGACAGAGAGAGAGAACGACAGAGAGAAAATGACAGAGAGAAAGAACGACAGAGAGAGAGAGAATGACAGAGAAAGAACGACAGAGAGAGAAAGAGAACAACAGAGAGAAAGAATGACAGAGATAAAATGACAGAGAGAGAGAGAACGACAGAGAAAAAATGACAGAGAGAACGACAAAGAGAAAATTACAGAGAGAACGACAGAGAGAGAGAGAGAATGACAGAGGGAAAATAACAGAGAGAACGACAAAGAGAAAATGACAGAGAGAACGACAGAGATGACAGAGAGAGAGAGAACGACATAGATGACAGAGAGAGATAACAGAGAGAGAGAAACAACCACAGACAGAGAGAGAACAACGGAGAGAGAGACAGAGAATGACAGAAAGAGTGAGAATGACAGAGAAAGAACGACAGAGAGAGAGAGAGACATGTTTTTATGTTATTGGGGCTAATCCGAGTTCATTCTGCTGTTGAAGCTGTTGTTTTTTCCATCCAGGGCAAAATCAAAGAGAATCGTTGATCATTAGCTTCAGACATCATCTAGTTTTATCTCTACAGAGCACCATTTTGATATTTGGTATTTTATTGGGGTCCCCAATAGCTGTTGCAAAAGCAGCAGCTACTCTTCCTGGGTTCCACACAAAACATGAAACGTGACATAATACAGAACATTAATAGACAAGAACATCTCAAGGACAGAACTACATCATTTAAAAAAGGCACACGTAGCCTACGTATCATACATACACACAAACTATCTGTCTTGCACCTTGTCTCCACAGCACAGCCAAAATATATGCAGTTTTCACACTCAGTATATTTCTGAGATTTATAAAAAATAAAAAGTATTTTTGTATTGGAGATGCTTAATGTGAGTCTATAAGGAGAGTTTACAGTCTAACCAGACACCTAGCCATTTGTAGTTGTCCACATATTCTAAGTCAGAGCCGTCCAGAGTAGTGATGCTGGACAGGTGGGCGGGTGCGGGCAGCGATCGGTTGAAGAGCATGCATTTAGTTTTACTTGCATTTAAGAGTAGTTGGAGGCCACGGAAGGAGTGTTGTATGGCATTGAAGCTCGTCTGGAGGTTTGTTAACACAGTGTCCAAAGAAGGGCCAGATGTATACAGAATGGTTTCATCTGCGTGGAGGAAGATCAGAGAATCACCAGCAGCAAGAGTGACATCATTGATGTATACAAAGAAAAGAGTCGGCCCGAGAATGGAACCCTGTGGCACCCCCATAGAGACTGCCAGAGGTCCAGACAACAGGCCCTCCGATTTGACACACTGAACTCTATCTGAGAGGTAGTTTGTGAACCAGGCGAGGCAGTCATTTGAGAAACCAAGGCTGTTGAGTCTGCCGATAAGAATGTGGTGATTGACAGAGTCGAAAGCCTTGGCCAGGTCGATGAATATGGCTGCACAGTATTGTCTCTTATCGATGGCGGTTATGATATCGTTCAGGACCTTGAGTGTGGCTGAGGTGCACCCCATGACCAGCTCGGAAACCAGATTGCATAGTGGAGAAGGTACAGTGGGATTCGAAATGGTCGGTGATCTGTTTGTTAACTTGACTTTCGAAGACTTTAGAAAAGCAGGGTAGTATATATGTAGGTCTGTAACAGTTTGGGTCTGGAGTGTTTCCCCCTTTGAAGAGGGGGATGACTGCGGCAGCTTTCTAATCTTTGGGGATCTCAGACGATACGAAGAGAGGTTGAACAGGCTAGTAATAGGGGTTGCAACAATTGTGGCAGATGATTTTAGAGGGTCCAGATTGTCTAGCCCAGTTGATTTGTAGGTGTCCAGATTTTGCAGCTCTTTCAGAACATCAGCTATCTGGATTTGGGTGAAGGAGAAATGGGGAGGCTTGGGCAAGTTGCTGTGGGGGGTACAGAGCTGTTGACCTGGGTAGGGGTAGCCAGGTGGAAAGCATGGCCAGCCATAGAAAAATGCTTCTTGAAATTCTCGATAATCATAGATTTATCGGTGGTGACAGTGTTTCCTATCCTCAGTGCAGTGGGCAGCTGGGAGGAGGTGCTCTTATTCTACATGGACTTTACAGTCTTGAGCTGTTTGTATCCTCCTGACTGATAGTTATTTTGTTAAAGGAACCAAATATTTTGGACATGTAGTTATTGCCTGCTTTTCTAAAGTCTAGCAGACTTGCAAGTAGGCATAACAACTAAGATACACTACACTACCAAAGTATGTGGACACCTGATCGTCAAACATCCCATTCCAAATCATGGGCATTAATATGGAGCTGTACCCCCGTTGGCTGCTATAACAGCCTCCCCTCTTCTGGGAAGATGTTGGAAAATTGCTGCTGGAACTTGCTTACATTCAACCACAAGAGCATTAGTGCGGTCAGGCACTGATGTTGGGAGATTCTGCCTGGCTCGCAGTCGGAGTTCCAATTCATCATAAAAGTGTTCGATGGGGTTGAGGTCAGGGCTCTGTGCAGGCCAGTCAAGTTCTTCCACACCGATCTCGAAAAAAACAATTCTGTATGGGCCTTGCTTTTGGACAAGGGCATTGTTATGCTGAAACAAGGGCATTCCCCAAACTGTTGCCACAAAGTTGGAAGCACAGAACCATCTAGAATGTCATTGTATGCTGCAGCATTAAGATATCCCTTCACTGAAACTAAGGGGCCTAGCCTAAAATCATGAAAAACAGCCCCAGACCATTATTCCTCCTCTACCAAACTTTACAGTTGGCACTATGCATTTTGGCAGGTAACATTCTCCTGGCATCCGTCCAACCCAGATCACTCTGTTGGACTGCCAGATGGTGAAGCGTGATTCATCACTCCAGAGAACGTGTTTCCACTGCTGCAGAGTCCAATGGCAGCAAGCTTTACACCACTCTAACCATTGCTTGGATTTGTGTATGGTGATCTTAGGCTTGTGTGCAGCTGCTCAGGCATGGAAACCCATTTCATGAAGCTCCCGCCCAATTTGTTTTGTGCTGACGTTGTTTTTAGAGGAATTTTGGAACTCAGGAGTGAGCTACGCGCTTCAGCAATCGGCAGTCCTGTTCTGTGAGCTTGTGTGGCCTAACACTTTGCGGCTATGGAGATTGTTTGGCCGTGTGCTCGATTTTATATGCCTGTCAACGGTGTGAGAGAGTTCACACTTGGTTGCTTGGCAGCAAAATAGAATGTTGGTGCTTGTATTATCATATCCTCTGTTTGTTTTCTGCATACTGTACATACAGAATACAAATGTAGAAAGTTCTGTCATGGTGCTGTGTGTGACATGTTTGCCATTCAGAGTGGTTCAATTCGAAATTGAAAATAAGGGTATTTTAAATACATGTGCACAACTTGAAAAAGACATTTGTCATTTCAACGTAAGCACTTTTCTTTTTTGAAAGCTGTTGTAAAATGTATGCATGACGAGCATATTAAAAGCTATTAGTATGTAACTATTACTTCGTCTTCATACTTTCTTCACTCTTCTTAAACAGTGCATGAATTGGCCAGGATTTCTAGTTTTCCTCTACTCAGATCTAATAAGGACCAGGAGTTTTTCCGACTCAGAAAATCTGCTGTCCGTAGACATACTTCATATTACACTGCACTAAGTTTCAGAGCATGCAGCTTTCAGAAGTAACCTTGGCAACAACTTTGAGCCCTGTTGGAGAAAGCGAGATCACTATTTCTCTGATAAGATTTGATCTTATAAGACAGGGAGGGATATCTGGACAGCTATCTCGACGGGTCGTACGGACCCCTGTGGAATCAGAATATCAACTCTGTTCCTCACGCTAGCCCTCGATGGCCACGTCTCAGCTTACTGCACATATTTATCAGTAGGGCCAGTGGGCAGTAGCTCCAGAGGGCAGTAGGTCCAGGGGGCAGTAGGGCCAGGGGCCATTAGGTCCAGGGGCCAGTAGGTCCAAGGAGCAGTAGTTCCAGGGGGCAGTAGGTCCAGGGGGCAGTAGGTCCAGGGGGCAGTAGTTCCAGGGGGCAATAGGTCCAGGGGGCAGTAGGTCCAGGGGCCATTAGGTCCAGGGGTCAGTAGGTCCAAGGGGCAGTAGTTCCAGGGGGCAGTAGGTCCAGGGGGCAGTAGGTCCAAGGGTCAGTAGGTCCAAGGGGCAGTAGGTCCCAGTTCCAGGGGGGGGCAGTAGGTCAGGGGGCAGTCGTTCCAGGGGGCAGGGTCCAGGGGGCAGTAGGTCCAAGGGGCATTAGTTCCAGGGGGCAGTAGTCCAGGGGGGCAGTAGGTCCAGGGGCAGTAGTTCCAGGGGGCAGTAGGTCCAGGGGGCAGTAGGTCCAAGGGGCAGTAGGTCCAGGGGGCAGTAGTTCCAGGGGGCAGTAGGTCCAGGGGCAGTAGTTCCAGGGGGCAGTAGTTCCAGGGGGCAGTAGGTCCAGGGGGCAGTAGGTCCAAGGGGCAGTAGTTCCAGGGGGCAGTAGTTCCAGGGGGGGTTCCAGTAGGTCCAGGGGTCAGTAGGTCCAGGGGGCAGTAGGTTCAGGGGGCAGTAGGTTCAGGGGGCAGTAGGTTCAGGGGGCAGTAGGTTCCAGGGGGCAGTAGGCCAGGGGGCAGTAGGTTCAGGGGGCAGTAGGCCAGGGGGCAGTAGGTTCAGGGGGCAGTAAGGCCAGGGGGCAGTAAGGCCAGGGGGCAGTAGGTTCAGGGGGCAATAAGGCCAGGGGGCAGTAGGTCCAGGGGGCAGTAAGGCTAGGGGGCAGTAGGTTCAGGGGGCAGTAGGTCCGGGGGGCAGTATGTTCAGGGGGCAGTATGTTCAGGGGGCAGTAGGTTCAGGGGGCAGTAGGTCCAGGGGTGGGAGCAGGAGTAGGTCCAGGGGGCAGTATGTTCAGGGGGCATGTTCAGGGGCAGTAGGTTCCCTAAGTAGGTTCGGGGGCAGGTACTGTTGACCAGTAGGTTCAGGGGGCAGTAGGTTCAGGAGGCAGTAGGTCCAGGGGTGGGAGCAGGAGAGAGATTGCAGTTGTGCCTCCTAAAGGCACCTTCTTCCCTAAATAGTGCACTACTGTTGACCAGAGCCCTATGGGACAGAAGCAGACTGTCATAGAAACAGGGTTGAGAGATGACACAAGCAGACTGTCATAGAGACAGGGTTGAGGGATGACACAAGCAAACTGTCATAGAGACAGGGTTGAGGGATGACGCAAGCAGACTGTCATAGAGACAGGGTTGAGGGATGACGCAAGCAGACTGTCATAGAGACAGGGTTGAGGGATGACAGAAGCAGACTGTCATAGAGACAGGATTGAGGGATGACAGAAGCAGACTGTCATAGAGACAGGGTTGAGGGATGACAGAAGCAGACTGTCATAGAGACAGGGTTGAGAGATGGGTGTTAGGTGGGTACCGTATGGCTCAGATGTCTTCGATGACAGTATGACTGAGTCATCAGTTTGAATGAGCTCATACAACACACACACACGCAGGCAGTCAGGCAGGCAGGCAAGCAGGCAGGCAGGCAGGCAATCAGGCAGGCAGACAGGCAAGCAGGCAGGCAGGCAGGCGATATGCTGCATTTGCTATAGGCCTATTGTTTACCTTTTTGTTTGTGACACTGACATCTTGATAATATGCAGGTGTTTAATTGAAGGGCAAATCCACAGATGAAACAATTTAAAAAAACGTCACCCTGCATCTGTTTTGGTAAAAAGCTGAGGAATGATCCTGGAGAAATGTAACCAATCTCAGATTAGTAGACAGAGCTATGGATGCAAGGACTGACCATCCATAATATAAAATAATTGTTTTAACCATGTTACGAAGCTATACCGTGTTTGTTTACATTTACAATGTTTACAAACATTGGGGTAAAACAAGCTTATATTTTAGATTCTCATGGAGTGTAACAGTTGGCATTTATAAGTTATACTCTTAAAGAATCAATGGATATACACTACTTGTCAAAAGTTTTAGAACACCTACTCATTCAAGGGTTCTCCTGATGACAGCTTTGCACACTCTTGGCATTCTCTCAACCAGCATCACCTGGAGTGCTTTTCCAACAGTCTTGAAGGTGTGCCCACATATGCTGAACACCTGTTGGCTTCTTTTCCTTCACTCTGTGGTCCGACTCATCCCAAACCATCTCAATTGGGTTGAGGTCGGGGTATTGTGGAGGCCCAGGTCATCTGATGCAGCATTCCATCACTCTCCTTCTTGGTCAAATAGCCCTTACACAGCCTGGAGGTATGTTGGGTTATTGTCCTGTTGAAAAACAAATGATAGTCCCACTAAGCCCAAACCAGATGGGATGGCGTATCGCTGCAGAATGCTGTGGTAGCCATGCTGGTTAAATGTGCCTTGAATTCTAGATAAATCACAGACAGTGTCACCCACCAGCAAAGCACCCCCACACTATAACACCTCCCCCTCCATGCTTTACGGTGGGAAATACACACGCAGAGATCCCCTGTTCACCTAAACCGCGTCTCACAAAGACACAGCGGTTGGAACCAACAATCTCCAATTTGGACTCATCAGACCAAAGGAGAAGTTTCCTCCGGTCTAATGTCCATTGCTCGTGTTTCTTGGCCCAAGCAAGTCTCTTCTTATTATTTGTGTCCTTTAAATCAAAATCAAATCAAATTTTATTTGTCACATACACATGGTTAGCAGATGTTAATGCGAGTGTAGCGAAATGCTTGTGCTTCTAGTTCCGACAATGCAGTAATAACTAACGAGTAATCTAGCTAACAATTCCAAAACTACTAACTAAAACACACAAGTGTAAAGGGATAAAGAATATGTACATAAAGATATATGAATGAGTGATGGGGCAGAGCAGCATAGGCAAGATGCAGTAGATGGTATCGAGTACAGTATATACATATGAGATGTGTATGTAAACAAAGTGGCATAGTTTAAAGTGGCTAGTGATACATGTATTACATAAAGATGCAGTAGATGATATAGAGTACAGTATATGCGTATACATATGAGCTAAATAATGTAGGGTATGTAAACATTATATTAGGTAGCATTGTTTAAAGTGGCTAGTGATATATTTTACATCATTTCCCATCAATTCCCATTATTAAAGTGGCTGGAGTTGAGTCAGTGTGTTGGCAGCAGCCACTCAATGTTAGCGGTGGCTGTTTAACATTCTGATGGCCTTGAGATAGAAGCTGTTTTTCAGTCTCTCGGTCCCAGCTTTGATGCACCTGTACTGACCTTGCCTTCTGGATGATAGCGGGGTGAACAGGCAGTGGCTCGGGTGGTTGTTGTCCTTGATGATCTGTATGGCCTTCCTGTGACATCGTGTGGTGTAGGTGTCCTGGAGGGTAGTTTGCCCCCGGTGATGCGTTGTGCAGACCTCACTACCCTCTGGAGAGCCTTACAGTTGTGGGCGGAGCAGTTGCCGTACCAGGCGGTGATACAGCCCGACAGGATGCTCTCGATTGTGCATCTGTAGAAGTTTGTGAGTGCTTTTGGTGACAAGCCGAATTTCTTCAGCCTCCTGAGGTTGAAGAGGCGCTGCAGCGCCTTCTTCACGATGCTGTCTGTGTGGGTGGACCAATTCAGTTTGTCTGTGATGTGTACGCAGAGGAACTTAAAACTTACTACCCTTTCCACTACTGTTGCATCGATGTTGATAGGGGGGTGTTCCCGCTGCTGTTTCCTGAAGTCCACAATCATCTCCTTAGTTTTGTTGACTTTGAGTGTGAGGTTATTTTTCTGACACCACACTCCGAGGGACCTCACCTCCTCCCTGTAGGCCGTCTCGTCGTTGTTGGTAATCAAGCCTACCACTGTTGTGTCGTCCGCAAACTTGATGATTGAGTTGGAGGCGTGCGTGGCCACACAGTCGTGGGTGAACAGGGAGTACAGGAGAGGGCTCAGAACGCACCCTTGTGGGGCCCCAGTGTTGAGGATCAGTGGGGTGGAGATGTTGTTAGCTACCCTCACCACCTGGGAGCGGCCCGTCAAGAAGTCCAGTACCCAGTTGCACAGGGCGGGGTCGAGACCCCGCGGTCTCGAGTTTGATGACGAGTTTGGAGGGTACTATGGTGTTAAATGCTGAGCTGTAGTCGATGAACAGCATTCTCACATAGGTATTCCTCTTGTCCAGATGGGTTAGGGCAGTGTGTAGTGTGGTTGAGATTGCATCGTCTGTGGACCTATTTGAGCGGTAAGCAAATTGGAGTGGGTCTAGGGTGTCAGGTAGGGTGGAGGTGATATGGTCCTTGACTAGTCTCTCAAAGCACTTCATGATGACGGAAGTGAGTGCTACGGGGCGGTAGTCGTTTAGCTCAGTTACCTTAGCTTTCTTGGGAACAGGAACAATGGTGGCCCTCTTGAAGCATGTGGGAACTGCAGACTGGGATAGGGATTGATTTGATATGTCCGTAAACACACCAGCCAACTGGTCTGCGCATGCTCTGAGGGCGCGGCTGGGGATGCCGTCTGGGCCTGCAGCCTTGCGAGGGTTAACACGTTTAAATGTTTTACTCACCTCGGCTGCAGTGAAGGAGAGTCCGCATGTTTTGGTTGCGGGCCGTGTCATTGGCACTGTATTGTCCTCAAAGCGGGCAAAAATGTTATTATTCTGTCTGGGAGCAAGACATCCTGGTCTGCAACAGGGCTGGTTTTCTTTTTGTAATCCGTGATTGACTGTAGACCCTGCCACATACGTACCTCTTCTGTCTGAGCCGTTGAATTGCGATTCTACTTTGTCTCTATACTGACGCTTAGCTTGTTTGATTGCCTTTTGGAGGGAATAGTTACAATGTTTATATTCGGTCATGTTTCCGGTCACCTTGCCCTGATTAAAATCAGTGGTTCGTGCTTTCAGTTTCATGCGAATGCTGCCATCAATCCACGGTTTCTGGTTTGGGAATGTTTTAATCGTTGCTATGGGAACGACATCTTCAACGCACGTTCTAATGAACTCGCTCACTGAATCAGCGTATTCGTCAATGTTGTTGTTTGACGCAATACGAAAAATGGGAGCTTCTTGTTTTAGCTTCTGTCTGTAGGCAGGTAGCATCAAAATGGAGTCGTGGTCAGCTTTTCCGAAAGGAGGGCGGGGGAGGGCCTGATATGCATCGCGGAAGTTAGAATAGCAATGATCCAAGGTTTTACCAGCCCTGGTTGCGCAATCGATATGCTGATACAATTTAGGGAGTCTTGTTTTCAGATTAGCCTTGTTAAAATCCCCAGCTACAATGAATGCAGCCTCAGGATGTGTGGATTCCAGTTTGCAAAGAGTCAAATAAAGTTTGTTCAGAGCCATCGATGTGTCTGCTTGGGGGGGAATATATACGGCTGTGATTATAATCAAAGAGAATTCCCTTGGTAGATAATGCGGTCGACATTTGATTGTGAGGAATTCTAAATCAGGTGAACAGAAGCACTTGAGTTTCTCCTATGTTGTTGTGACCACACCACGTCTCGTTAACCATAAAGCATACGCCCCCGCCCCTCCTCTTACCAGAAAGATGTTTGTTTCTGTCGGCGCGATGCGTGAAGAAACCAGCTGGCTGCACCGACTCCGATACCGTCTCTCGAGTGAGCCATGTTTCCGTGAAGCAAAGAACATTACAGTCCCTGATGTCCCTTTGGAATGCTACCCTTGCTCGGATTTCATCAACCTTGTTGTCAAGAGACTGGACATTGGCGAGTCGTATGCTAGGGAGTGGCGCGCAATGTGCCTGTCTCCGGAGCCTGACCTAAGATGACCTGGGGTACCAATGTAAGAAATAACACGTAAAAAAATAACTGCATAGTTTCCTAGGAACACGAAGTGAGGCGGCCATCTCTGTCGGCGCCGGAAGTAGTGGTTTCTTTGCAGCAATTCGACCTCTGAACAGTTGTTGTTGAGATGTGTCTGTTACTTGAACTCTGTGAAGCATTTATTTGGGCTGCAATTTCTGAAGCTGGTAACTCTAATGAACTTATCCTCTGCAGCAGAGGTAACTCTGGGTCTTCCTTTCCTGTGGCAGTCTTCATGAGAGCCAGATTCATCATAGTGCTTGATGGTTTTTGTGACTGCACTTGAAGAAACTTTCAAAGTTCTTGACATTTTCCGTGTTGACTGAATTTCATGTCTTAAAGTAATGATGGACTGTCATTTCTCTTTGCTTATTTGTGCTGTTCTTGCCATAATATGGACTTGGTCTTTTACCAAATAGGGCTATCTTCTGTATACCACCCCTACCTTGTCACAACACAACTGATTGGCTCAAATGCATTAAGATGGAAAAAAAATCCACAAGTTTACTGTTAAGAAGGCACACCTGTTAATTGAAATGCATTCCAGGTGAAGCTGGTTGAGAGAATGCCAATATTGTGCAAAGCTGACATCAAGGCAAATGTGTGGCTATTTGAAAAATCTCAAATATAAATGTCTTTGATTTGTTTAACACTTTTTTGGTTACTATATGATTCCATATGTGTTATTTCATAGTTTTGATGTCTTGACTATTATTGTACAATGTAGAAAATAGTATAAATAAAGAAACAAACTTGAATGAGTAGGTGTTCTAAAGCTTTTGACCGGTAGTGTATATATATTTTTAGGAGCATGAAATAGATATTGCAGTCAAAGCCCCGCATTTATTCCATGGGGTTCAATCTGCACTATGCAGCTGTTGCAGGAGCGCATTTTTAGTTGGCTGTCCACTGGTTTCAAAAACAATGATTGATAGGCAGCTTAAACTATTTGAATTAAACCATTATTGGGTTCAAATACACATTTAGATTTGTGAACAGGCATCTGCAACAAACACAATCCGTAAGGAGCAAATAGCTAAATGAGAGAGCAGCAGCGTGATACCACTACTACTACTACAATTACTTCTACTAATATTACTACCACTATTACTATTACTACTACTACTACTACTATTACTACTACTACTAGTACAACTACTACTACTGCTAATATTACTACCACTATTACTATTACTACTACTACTACTACTATTACTACTACTACTACTACTACTACTACTACTACTACTACAACCACTACTATTACTACTAGTACAACTACTAGTATTAATACTACTACAACTAATACTACTGCCGCAACTACTACTACTATTACTACTACTATTACAACTACTACTATTACTACAACTACCACTACTACTATTACTACTACTACTATTACTACTACAACTAATACTATTACTACTAGTACAACTGCTGCTGCTACTACTACTACAACTACTACTACAACAACAACTACTACTACTGCAACAACTACAACTGCTACTACAACTACTGCTAATGCTACAACAATTACTACTACTAATGTTACTACTGCTATTACTACTACTACTACAACAACTACTACTACTACTGCTGCTACTACTACTACTTCTGCTACAATTACTACTGCTATTACTGCTATGATTACTACTACTACTATTATTATTACTACCTCTTCTCCTACAACTTCTACTGCTACTACAACTACTAATTCTGCTACAACTACTACAATTACTAATACTAATATTACTGCTAGTACAAAAAACAACAACTACTACTACTATTACTACAACACTGGGGCCCCACAGGGGTGAGTTCTCAGCCCTCTCCTGTACTCCCTGTTCACCCATGACTGCGTGGCCACGCACGCCTCCAACTCAATCATCAAGTCTGCAGACGACACTACAGTGGTAGGCTGGATTACCAACAACGATGAGACGGCCTACAGGGAGGAGGTGAGGGCCCTCGGAGTGTGGTGTCAGGAAAATAACCTCACACTCAATGTCAACAAAACAAAAGGAGATGATCGTGAACTTCAGGAAACAGCAGAGGGAGCACCCCCCTATCCACATCGACGGGACAGTAGTGGAGAGGGTAGTAAGTTTTAAGTTCCTCGGAGTACACATCACGGACAAACTGAAATGGTCCACCCACACAGACAGCGTGGTGAGGAAGGCGCAACAGCGCCTGTTCAAACCTCACGAGGCTGAAGAAATTTGGCTTGTCACCAAAAACACTCACAAACTTTTACAGATGTACAATCGAGAGCATCCTGTCGGGCTGTATCACCACCTGGTACGGCAACTGTTATGGGCTCGAGTCCTCACACAGTGAATTCTACCCTGCATTACACATTCATGGTCTACACTGAGTGTACTAAACATTAGGAACACCTTCCTAATATTGAGTTGCACCCCCTTTTGACCTCAGAACAGCTGCAATTTGTTGGGGCATGGATGACAAGGTGTTCTACATGGATGCTGGCCCATATTGATCCAATGCTTCTCACAGTTGTGTCAAGTTGGCTGGATGTCCTTTGGGTGGTGGACCATTCTTGATACACACCGGAAACTGTTGAGAGTGAAAAACACAGCAGCGTTGCAGTTCTTGACACAAACCGGTGCGCTTGGAACCTATTACTTATTACTACGTAAAGGTGTTCCTAATGTTTTGTACACAGTGTGTCTCCTCCTCAAGGTAGCTTGGAGCTACAGGGAATGAGTTTGGATTAATATTTTAATGGTTCCCTGAGGCTTTGTCTGGTTTGTAATTCAACACTAACTCAACAGCACTCTTCTTCCCTGACCATTCCCTGTAAAAGAATGAGGGTGTTTATAATTCAACACTAACTCAACAGCACCATTCCCTGTAAAAGAGTGAGGGTGTTTACAATTCAACACTAACTCAACAGCACCATTCCCTGTAAAAGAGTGAGGGTGTTTATAATTCAACACTAACTCAACAGCACCATTCCCTGTAAAAGAGTGAGGGTGTTATAATTCAACACTAACTCAACAGCACCATTCCCTGTAAAAGAGTGAGTGGGTGTTTATAATTCAACACTAACTCACCATTCCCAGCACCATTCCCTGTAAAAGAGTGAGGGTGTTTATAATTCAACACTAACTCAACAGCACCATTCCCTGTAAAAGAATGAGGGTGTTTATAATTCAACACTAACTCAACAGCACCATTAAAAGAGTGAGGGTGTTTACAATTCAACACTAACTCAACAGCACCATTCCCTGTAAAAGAGTGAGGGTGTTTATAATTCAACACTAACTCAACAGCACCATTCCCTGTAAAAGAGTGAGGGTGTTATAATTCAACACTAACTCAACAGCACCATTCCCTGTAAAAGAGTGAGGGTGTTTATAATTCAACACTAACTCAACAGCACTCTTCTTCCCTGACCATTCCCTGTAAAAGAGTGAGGGTGTTTATAATTCAACACTAACTCAACAGCACCATCCCCTGTAAAAGAGTGAGGGTGTTTATAATTCAACACTAACTCAACAGCACCATTCTCTGTAAAAGAGTGAGGGTGGGTAAAAGTAAAACCTGAACAAATTATGTTATTACAACATAACATTTACTGTAAACTTAAATCCATGAATTGAGAGAAGCCTGCTAAATACATATAAACTGCTAGAATAAGTATGTAGGGAGAATCCACACTGCCTTGTGACTATAGCTGATAAGAGGAGTGACACCCTAATGACTATCCAGGCTGCACACATCCCGCCTTGACTGGGAGTCCTATAGGGCAGTGCACAATTAGCCCAGCATCGTTTGGGTTTGCCGGGGTAGGCCGTCATTGTAAATAAGAATTTGTTCTTTACTGACTTGCTTCGTTAAATAAAGGTTACAAACCGACCCTATCCCTCCTCCGTAATGCTCCCCAAGCACGACTACCCCTTGAAACATTTCTCTCCCTCAAACAAACTGCTGTTAGCAGATATTGATCTGAGGCCATTTCGCTGGCTCATTGAGGAAAAATAGAAACATGGACTTCATTAAAGGAGAATTGGGAGAATGATTGGGAGATTGGGAGAATGTGTGCCTGTATGAATGTGAGCGCACGGTGTTAGTTGTCGAGTGCTAGTTGCTGACGTTGCATTCTATCAGTCCTGAAAGGTGATAATGGATTCTTGAACTCTCCCCTGGTTCTTCATGCCTGGTGACAGACTGAATACTCTCCCCTGGTTCTTCATGCCGGGTGACAGACTGAATACCCTCCCCTGGTTCTTCATGACTGGTGACAGACTGAATACCCTCCCCTGGTTCTTCATGACTGGTGACAGACAGACTGAATACCCTCCCCTGGTACTTCATGACTGGTGACAGACTGAATACCCTCCCCTGGTTCTTCATGACTGGTGACAGACTGAATACCCTCCCCTGGTTCTTCATGACTGGTGACAGACTGAATACTCTCCCCTGGTTCTTCATGACTGGTGACAGACTGAATACTCTCCCCTGGTTCTTCATGACTGGTGACAGACTGAATACCCTCCCCTGGTTCTTCATGACTGGTGACAGACTGAATACCCTCCCCTGGTTCTTCATGACTGGTGACAGACTGAATACCCTCCCCTGGTTCTTCATGACTGGTGACAGACTGAATACTCCCCTGGTGACAGTCAGACTGAATACCCCCTGGTTCTTCATGACTGGTGACAGACTGAATACCCTCCCCTGGTTCTTCATGACTGGTGACAGACTGAATACCCTCCCCTGGTTCTTCATGACTGGTGACAGACAGGCTGAATATGATCAGTTTGTCACTTCCGTCCTGCCAGTGACTCTCCTACTCCTCCACCTCCTCCTCCTTGTCCGTTTGCCCTTCTAGGGCCCTGTCCCCCCCTGTACACCTGCTTAATTATGGTCCCCGCCATAGTCGTATATCCATGTAAATGAATGGCTGTGCAGGCTCATCATACTCTGACTACGCAGCCTGTCACTCCCACCCTATCCCAGTGCTAATGACTACCTGCTTGCGTGTGTGTGTGCGTGCGTGCGTGCGTGTGTGCGTGCGTGTGTGTTCTCGTCTGTCACTCCCACCTTATCCCAGTGCTAATGACTACCTGCTTGTGTGTGTGTGTGTGTGTGTGTGTGCGTGCGTGCGTGTGTGTGTGTGCGTGTGTTTTCTCGTCAGTCACTCATGTCCTATTCCCTAATGACTACCTCTGACACTCTCTCTCCTACACCAAATCAACATCAACATGCTGCATCGTCATGGTGATGAAATGGTAGAGCACTGTCGCAGCCTCCCTACACACACACACACACACACACACACACACACACACACACACACACACACACACACACACACACACACACACACACACACACACACACACACCCCGCTGGCACCCTGCCATCATGCTGCCATGCGTACCAGATAATGGGAAGAGAACTGCTGTATGATACGACAACACCAGCTTTATTAAAATTGAGAGCAAAATTACCTCCAATTAGCGTTTCCAAAACGACGTGCCATCATTTTACATTATATTCTAGAGTACTGCCCCCCTCCCTTCCTTCAATTTGGTGCACAGGGCTGTGTGTGTGTGTGTGTGTGTGTGTGTGTGTGTGTGTGTGTGTGTGTGTGTGTGTGTGTGTGTGTGTGTGTGTGTGTGTGTGTGTGTGTGTGTGTGTGTGTGTGTGTTTGATGCATCAGAGGAAGTCACTTCTTATGCACTTCCTCTCTATTATCAACTAGGTATAATTTATCTTCCTCTCTGTTATCAACTAGGTATTATTTCCTGCATTGTTCTTATGATGATGTGTTTCTGTTTGATGTAGAATCAGGACGGAGGGAGGGAAGGAGAGAGAGAGAGAGTGAGAGAGAGTGAGAGAGAGGGATAGAGGGAGAGAGAGAGGGATAGAGGGAGAGAGAGAGGGATAGAGAGTGAGAGAGAGGGATAGAGGGAGAGAGAGAGGGATAGAGGGAGAGAGAGAGGGATAGAGGGAGAGAGAGAGGGATAGAGGGAGAGAGAGAGGGATAGAGGGAGAGAGAGAGGGATAGAGGGAGAGAGAGGGCTGATAGGAAGCAGCTAGATGATGTCTGTCCCATCTCGTCCTGTTATTGTCAGGCAGCCTGTGGTAGATATTACAAATGTCATGTCTTATGGACCACAACACCTAGAGTGTGATTGTGTGTGTGTGTGTGCATGCATACGTGTGTGTGGGTGTGTGTGTGTGCGTAGGCATGCCTGTGCCAGTGTGTGTTAGATGTTAGAAATGCCATGTCTTATGGACCACAACACCTAGAGTGTGATTGTGTGTGTGTGCATGTGTACGTGTGTGTGTGTGTGTATGCGTGTGCATGCCTGTGCCAGTGTGTGTTAGATGTTAGAAATGCCATGTCTTATGGACCACAACATCTGTTGCCGTTCCAGTCTATAGGACCACTGTGCTCAGCCTCAGAACACAGTAAATGCATTGAAAGGAACATGAGTTGCATGCTGATGGATCTGAACAAGAGTCCAAGAGGTGATTCTTGCTGACAATATTATTAATAAATGAAAAACATTTGATTGTGAAAAAGGGTGCAAAAGGTGGTCCAATTCATCTAGTCAAATAAATGGAACATACAGATGTTGGATCTTAATTTGACCCCTTTAGTCGCAGGAGGAAAATAATCCTGCAGCAGGAGGATTTGAATATCTGAAGAAATATTTAAAACAGCGGCCAGTGGGCAGCTGGAAGAGGGGTTTGTATACAATGCACACCGCACCTACATTGTAACTTATGTCGGTTCCATGCAGGCTACAGCACGTCTGCTGTCCATTCTTATCTGGTTTAGAATACATTTACTTCTTTGTGGGGAGTAGATATTTTTTTAGTTAGTGAAAATCATATATTTTTTAATCAATTGTTTTATATGCTGAAGGCAAGTAATAGACAGAATAAATTATTTGTTTCCTCAGTGCCTTTGTGGTCCAGCGGTTACAGACAGTCTACATATGCCAGAGTCAGCATGGGTCTGAATCCGACCCACTGCCCTTTGACTCACAGATGAACGAATGTCTATTAATTCCGCATAGTTACTGGGTTAAAACAGAAACATTGTTTTGAATTGTTAGATATTACTGCACTGTTAGATATTACTGCACTGTTAGATACTACTGCACTGTTAGATACTACTGCACTGTTAGATACTACTGCACTGTTAGATACTACTGCACTGTTAGATACTACTACACTGTTAGATATTACTGCACTGTTAGATACTACTGCACTGTTAGATATTACTGCACTGTTAGATACTACTGTACTGTTAGATAACACTGCACTGTTAGATATTACTGCACTGTTAGATACTACTGCACTGTTAGATACTACTGCACTGTTAGATACTACTGCACTGTTAGATACTACTGCACTGTTAGATACTACTGCACTGTTAGATACTACTGTACTGTTAGATAACACTGCACTGTTAGATATTACTGCACTGTTAGATACTACTGCACTGTTAGATACTACTGCACTGTTAGATACTACTGCACTGTTAGATATGACTGCACTGTTAGATACTACTGCACTGTTAGATATTACTGCACTGTTAGATACTACTGCACTGTTAGATACTACTGCACTGTTAGATACTACTGCACTGTTAGATACTACTGTACTGTTAGATAACACTGCACTGTTAGATATTACTGCACTGTTAGATACTACTGCACTGTTAGATACTACTGCACTGTTAGATACTACTGCACTGTTAGATACTACTGCACTGTTAGATATTACTGCACTGTTAGATACTACTGCACTGTTAGATACTACTGCACTGTTAGATACTACTGTACTGTTAGATAACACTGCACTGTTAGATATTACTGCACTGTTAGATACTACTGTACTGTTAGATAACACTGCACTGTTAGATATTACTGCACTGTTAGATACTACTGCACTGTTAGATACTACTGCACTGTTAGATACTACTGCACTGTTAGATACTACTGCACTGTTAGATATGAGTGCACTGTTAGATACTACCGCACTGTTAGATATTACTGCACTGTTAGATACTACTGCACTGTTAGATACTACTGCACTGTTAGATATGACTGTACTGTTAGATAACACTGCACTGTTAGATATTACTGCACTGTTAGATACTACTGCACTGTTAGATATTACTGCACTGTTAGATACTACTGCACTGTTAGATATGACTGCACTGTTAGATACTACTGCACTGTTAGATATTACTGCACTGTTAGATACTACTGCACTGTTAGATACTACTGCACTGTTAGATACTACTGCACTGTTAGATATGACTGCACTGTTAGATACTACTGCACTGTTAGATATTACTGCACTGTTAGATACTACTGCACTGTTAGATACTACTGCACTGTTAGATATGACTGTACTGTTAGATAACACTGCACTGTTAGATACTACTGCACTGTTAGATACTACTGCACTGTTAGATACTACTGCACTGTTAGATACTACTGCACTGTTAGATATGACTGCACTGTTAGATACTACTGCACTGTTAGATATTACTGCACTGTTAGATACTACTGCACTGTTAGATACTACTGCACTGTTAGATATGACTGTACTGTTAGATAACACTGCACTGTTAGATATTACTGCACTGTTAGATACTACTGCACTGTTAGATACTACTGCACTGTTAGATACTATTGCACTGTTAGATACTACTGCACTGTTAGATATGACTGCACTGTTAGATACTACTGCACTGTTAGATATTACTGCACTGTTAGATATGACTGCACTGTTAGATACTACTGCACTGTTAGATATTACTGCACTGTTAGATACTACTGCACTGTTAGATACTACTGCACTGTTAGATATGACTGTACTGTTAGATAACACTGCACTGTTAGATATTACTGCACTGTTAGATACTACTGCACTGTTAGATACTACTGCACTGTTAGATACTACTGCACTGTTAGATATGACTGCACTGTTAGATACTACTGCACTGTTAGATATTACTGCACTGTTAGATACTACTGCACTGTTAGATACTACTGCACTGTTAGATATGACTGCACTGTTAGATACTACTGCACTGTTAGATATTACTGCACTGTTAGATACTACTGCACTGTTAGATACTACTGCACTGTTAGATATGACTGCACTGTTAGATACTACTGCACTGTTAGATATTACTGCACTGTTAGATACTACTGCACTGTTAGATACTACTGCACTGTTAGATATGACTGTACTGTTAGATAACACTGCACTGTTAGATATTACTGCACTGTTAGATACTACTGCACTGTTAGATATTACTGCACTGTTAGATACTACTGCACTGTTAGATACTACTGCACTGTTAGATATGACTGTACTGTTAGATAACACTGCACTGTTAGATATTACTGCACTGTTAGATACTACTGCACTGTTAGATACTACTGCACTGTTAGATACTACTGCACTGTTAGATATGACTGCACTGTTAGATACTACTGCACTGTTAGATATTACTGCACTGTTAGATACTACTGCACTGTTAGATACTACTGCACTGTTTGATATGACTGCACTGTTAGATACTACTGCACTGTTAGATATTACTGCACTGTTAGATACTACTGTACTGTTAGATAACACTGCACTGTTAGATATTACTGCACTGTTAGATACTACTGCACTGTTAGATACTACTGCACTGTTAGATACTACTGCACTGTTAGATACTACTGCACTGTTAGATATGACTGCACTGTTAGATACTACTGCACTGTTAGATATTACTGCACTGTTAGATACTACTGCACTGTTAGATACTACTGCACTGTTAGATATGACTGCACTGTTAGATACTACTGCACTGTTAGATATTACTGCACTGTTAGATACTACTGCACTGTTAAATACTACTGCACTGTTAGATATTACTGAACTGTTAGATACTACTGCACTGTTAGATACTACTGCACTGTTAGATACTACTGCACTGTTAGATACTACTGAACTGTTAGATACTACTGCACTGTTAGATACGACTGCACTGTCAGATACTACTGCACTGTTAGATACTACTGCACTGTTAGATATTACTGCACTGTTAGATACTACTGCACTGTTAGATACTACTGCACTGTTAGATACTACTGCACTGTTAGATAATACTGCACTGTTAGATATTACTGCACTGTTAGATATTACTGTACTGTTATATACTACTGAACTGTTAGATATTACTGCACTGTTAGATATTACTGCGCACTGTTAGATATTACTGCACTGTTAGATACTACTGCACTGTTAGATATTACTGCACTGTTAGATATTACTGCACTGTTAGATACTTCTGCACTGTTAGATACTACTGCACTGTTAGATATTACTGCACTGTTAGATATGACTGCACTGTTAGATACTACTGCACTGTTAGATACTACTGCACTGTTAGATATTACTGCACTGTTGGAGTTAGGAGCACAAACATTTCGCTACACCCGCAATAACATCCATTAAATATGTGTATGTGACCAAAAACATTTGATTTGATTTGAAACAACTCAAAGATGAACAGTTTAGGCATTCATTCTGAATTTAGGGCTATGGTTTAGGGAAGGCTTAAAACAAAATAATTAAAAACAATTGCCTATGTATCATCAGTTTTCATAGCATTCTTAGTGCTTGATAAAGAATGGTGAAGTGCCATAACGCAGTGGTCTGAGCAGCGAGCTCTGGCTCTGAGCTGCATGAGTTTCTCCCAGTGCTGGATGATATAGTGACCGTGAACATACATTAAACCCACAGGTTCATTGCATTTATTTAAATGTACTGAGAAATTATACATAGCCTAACTTAAACGTGGGCGAGCATCCACACTGGAGGAAAATATATCGTTCTACAGTAGGCCTAAATCTGTCAGTCAACTGATGGCCCAAATCAGCTCATCAACTCAGCCACTGTAGCCTATTATGGGATGTCAAAATGCTAATGAGTTGACTGCAGAATGTATTGTAATATAATTTAACAACAAGGGGCCTATTGCAACCATGAATGGCACTATATTATCACCAGATGATGTCCAGTGAAACCATCAATACGTGCTAAATTCACCCACACAGCTGACCTCAATGGCAACCGTTAATGGTAACCTCATTACCTCTCCCTAAAAGCTAATGTCAGTGTTACCTTAGTCCTGCTTACAACCAAAGCCTTTCAAGACATGTTCACCCTCTGGTTGGTGTTGTAATCGGAAACAATTTAGACTAAGAGCGATTTATCTATTTGACAAGCATTCCGTACAATATAAGTAAAGTATTTAATTGTTTACCATGGCAAGTCTGCTGTGGCAAATTACCCGACACTTTGTAGGAATGGAAACTAATGTTGGTGTAGCCTACTGTTATTATTCTATTGGTTTCCTCTTTATGCTATTCAACAGTGTCTGGTATGATCACTTCTTATCAAGATCGGAGGTCAAATATCCTTGGACTGTCCATATTTGAACTGTGTAAGTAAATATATCGGGGGGGATTCAGTTCTTCGTGCCAGTTCGTGCCAGAATGGCATGGACTGGTATCGAACCCACGTCGATACAGTAGGCCTATGTGCCAGGTGAAAGCAGCGACCCTAACTTTGACCTTGGGATGTTGACACTAGTATGTCGTAGCCTAGTTGGAACCAATTTCTATCTTGTGTTATTAAGCTACTGTATATGAAACGGTTGTTGATGTGCATGGCTGTGTTTCAGACAGATTTTTGTACATTTGAATGTTGCAGTATTAGGACATAGGCCTAGCGTGTGAGCGAGCGAGAGAGAACGTCATTTTGATCGAAAGCCCCGATCCCACTGACTCGACTGCCACCGCATGGAGAGAAAGAAAACTGCTCTTTATTTTAGGGACTGACGAGATAATTCTCTATGACAAAAGAGTGATCAAGTTAAGATCCGACATCTGTAGTGTACACCTTTACCATGCTTTCTTATATAGTCTTTTGAAAGGCATTAGTAATAAAAACGTTAAATGTTTCCTTTCTATAATTTTCTGCTTCATGAGTGGTTCATTCATGCTATTCTTCATGCTATTCTATTCTTCATTTGTATGGAATTACTTGTATGCCTATATCACACACACACACACACACACACACACACACACACACACACACACACACACACACACACACACACACACACACACACACACACACACACACACACACACACACACACACACACACACACACACACACACACACACACACACACACACACACACACACACACACACACACACACACACACTCACTCACACAATGCTGTGTAATGGTGGTTGACATGGGTGCAAAAGGATGTTGTTTATATGCAGTGGAAGCACTTGGCTGTGTTTACTGTGTGAAATAACACTGGTGTTTGTGTTCTATTCTCGCCAGCCTGCCTTCAGACACCTCTGTAAAATCAAAGATCATATAATAAGACAATAAGGGGGTTGTGATTGTAGTGAGCTACAGATGAAGGTTCTTAATTTGAGCCAGTTTTCTACAGGATTAAAATAATCAGGAAATGGAACAGACGATGGAAATTATTTTGTGGATTATAATTAATGGACATTTATGTAGGGATACATACATTTTTTGTTAGGACAAATCAAGTCTGACATTTTAAAGTGGAAATTACAAACTTTAGAAGCCTTTTTAAAGCTTGAATGCACTAGAAGTTTGCATTCCCTACAGTGCAGGAAAAATTTTCAGCAGCAAAAGAGGGATAAAAATGAAGATTTGTAAGTCGCTCTGGATAAGAGCGTCTGCCAAATGACTTAAATGTAAATGTAAATGTAAGATCCTACATCTGTATGACCACCCTCCCTGTGGAAGCATCTGAAGGGTGAACGTTATAGGACAGACAGATATACAGTATGTTCAACTCCTTCAACCTCTACACCTGTTTGTGTTGAATTCCCGTTCTCTAATGATTTTGTGGAATGGTTTTTTGGACACCGATTAATCGTAGTCGGGCCTGTAACACTAAACCACCAGTCCTCCTGTGTGAATTCTCCCCGGGTCTGTAAGCCTCCCAGCATGCCTTCAGTCCTCCTGTGTGAATACTCCCCGGGTCTGTAAGCCTCCCAGCATGCCCTCAGTCCTCCTGTGTGAATACTCCCTGGGTCTGTAAGCCTCCCAGCCTGCCTTCAGTCTTCCTGTGTGAATACTCCCTGGGTCTATAAGACTCCCAGTCTGCCTTCAGTCCTCCTGTGTGAATACCCCCCGGGTCTGTAAGTCTCCCAGCATGCCTTCAGTCCTCCTGTGTGAATACTCCCTGGTTTGTAAGCCTGCCTTCAGTCCTGCTGTGTGAATACTCCCCGGTCTGTAAGCCTGACTTCAGTCCTCCTGTGTGCATACTCCCTGGGTCTGTAAGCCTCCCAGTCTGCCTTCAGTCCTCCTGTGTGAATACTCCCCGGGTCTGTAAGCCTCCCAGCCTGCCTTCAGTCCTGCTGTGTGAATACTCCCCGGGTCTGTAAGCCTCCCAGCCTGCCTTCAGTCCTGCTGTGTGAATACTTCCTGGGTCTGTAAGCCTCCCAGCCTGCCTTCAGTCCTCCTGTGTGAATACTCCCTGGTTTGTAAGCCTGCCTTCAGTCCTGCTGTGTGAATACTCCCCGGTCTGTAAGCCTGCCTTCAGTCCTCCTGTGTGCATACTCCCTGGGTCTGTAAGCCTCCCAGTCTGCCTTCAGTCCTCCTGTGTGAATACTCCCCGGGTCTGTAAGCCTCCCAGCCTGCCTTCAGTCCTGCTGTGTGAATACTCCCCGGGTCTGTAAGCCTCCCAGCCTGCCTTCAGTCCTGCTGTGTGAATACTTCCTGGGTCTGTAAGCCTCCCAGCCTGCCTTCAGTCCTCCTGTGTGAATACTCCCCGGGTCTGTAAGTCTCCCAGTCTGCCTTCAGTCCTCCTGTGTGAATACTCCCCGGGTCTGTAAGCCTCCCAGTCTGTCTTCAGTCCTCCTGTGTGAATACTCCCCGGGTCTGTAAGCCTCCCAGTCTGCCTTCAGTCCTCCTGTGTGAATACTCCCTGGGTCTGTAAGCCTGCCAGCCTGCCTTCAGTCCTCCTGTGTGAATACTCCCTGGGTCTGTAAGTCTCCCAGTCTGCCTTTAGTCCTTTTACATTTACATTTAAGTCATTTAGCAGACGCTCTTATCCAGAGCGACTTACAAATTGGTGAATTCACCTTCTGACATCCAGTGGAACAGCCACTTTACAATAGTGCATCTAAATCATTTAAGGGGGGGGGTGAGAAGGATTACTTTATCCTATCCTAGGTATTCCTTGAAGAGGTGGGGTTTCAGGTGTCTCCGGAAGGTGGTGATTGACTCCGCTGTCCTGGCGTCGTGAGGGAGTTTGTTCCACCATTGGGGGGCCAGAGCAGCGAACAGTTTTGACTGGGCTGAGCGGGAACTGTACTTCCTCAGTGGTAGGGAGGTGAGCAGGCCAGAGGTGGATGAACGCAGTGCCCTTGTTTGGGTGTAGGGCCTGATCAGAGCCTGGAGGTACTGCGGTGCCGTTCCCCTCACAGCTCCGTAGGCAAGCACCATGGTCTTGTAGCGGATGCGAGCTTCAACTGGAAGCCAGTGGAGAGAGCGGAGGAGCGGGGTGACGTGAGAGAACTTGGGAAGGTTGAACACCAGACGGGCTGCGGCGTTCTGGATGAGTTGTAGGGGTTTAATGGCACAGGCAGGGAGCCCAGCCAACAGCGAGTTGCAGTAATCCAGACGGGAGATGACAAGTGCCTGGATTAGGACCTGTGACGCTTCCTGTGTGAGGCAGGGTCGTACTCTGCGGATGTTGTAGAGCATGAACCTACAGGAACGGGCCACCGCCTTGATGTTGGTTGAGAACGACAGGGTGTTGTCCAGGATCACGCCAAGGTTCTTAGCACTCTGGGAGGAGGACACAATGGAGTTGTCAACCGTGATGGCGAGATCATGGAACGTGCAGTCCTTCCCCGGGAGGAAGAGCAGCTCCGTCTTGCCGAGGTTCAGCTTGAGGTGGTGATCCGTCATCCACACTGATATGTCTGCCAGACATGCAGAGATGCGATTCGCCACCTGGTCATCAGAAGGGGGAAAGGAGAAGATTAATTGTGTGTCGTCTGCATAGCAATGATAGGAGAGACCATGTGAGGTTATGACAGAGCCAAGTGACTTGGTGTATAGCGAGAATAGGAGAGGGCCTAGAACAGAGCCCTGGGGGACACCAGTGGTGAGAGCGCGTGGCGAGGAGACAGATTCTCGCCACGCCACCTGGTAGGAGCGACCTGTCAGGTAGGACGCAATCCAAGCGTGGGCCGCGCCGGAGATGCCCAACTCGGAGAGGGTGGAGAGGAGGATCTGATGGTTCACAGTATCGAAGGCAGCCGATAGGTCTAGAAGGATGAGAGCAGAGGAGAGAGAGTTAGCTTTAGCAGTGCGGAGCGCCTCCGTGATACAGAGAAGAGCAGTCTCAGTTGAATGACTAGTCTTGAAACCTGACTGATTTGGATCAAGAAGGTCATTCTGAGAGAGATAGCGGGAGAGCTGGCCAAGGACGGCACGTTCAAGAGTTTTGGAGAGAAAAGAAAGAAGGGATACTGGTCTGTAGTTGTTGACATCGGAGGGATCGAGTGTAGGTTTTTTCAGAAGGGGTGCAACTCTCGCTCTCTTGAAGACGGAAGGGACGTAGCCAGCGGTCAGGGATGAGTTGATGAGCGAGGTGAGGTAAGGGAGAAGGTCTCCGGAAATGGTCTGGAGAAGAGAGGAGGGGATAGGGTCAAGCGGGCAGGTTGTTGGGCGGCCGGCCGTCACAAGAAGCGAGATTTCATCTGGAGAGAGAGGGGAGAAAGAGGTCAGAGCACAGGGTAGGGCAGTGTGAGCAGAACCAGCGGTGTCGTTTGACTTAGCAAACGAGGATCGAGGATCGGGTCTGTAAGTCTCCCAGTCTGCCTTCAGTCCTCCTGTGTGAATACTCCCCGGGTCTGTAAGTCTCCCAGTCTGCCTTCAGTCCTCCTGTGTGAATACTCCCCAGGTCTGTAAGCCTAACTCTGGATATTAGCAAGACTGATGGCAGAGAGATTCCTAATTACACGCTCCACATTATTGGACTATTTCCCACCTATCTGTGAAAAAAAAGCCAGCAGCAGCATCATTAACCTTTGTCCCTAACTCATTATTATTCATTTAAAGGATATTTGCTTTGTAGCAGAATTAGGCCTCTTTGTCTGAATGTTTAAGCGAAGTGACAATGCATCAACTCTGATAAATAATTTTGTCTTCTGTGTTAGATTAGATGAATCATACCTTCATTGATCGATCTTGGCAGGCTCAAAATGCAGGCTAACTATGTTTGCTGGACACAGACACAGGTAGGTTTTCTGTATTGGTCTGTTAATAAACAAACCAGCCCATAGCCTTATTGCTTTTACAGTAATTAAGTTGTCTATACATTTGTATTTATGCAGTAATGTATAGCTTATACAGAATAGCCTTAGCCTGCAGGTATGCATTACTTGCTTATAATACTTTGCAGAGAACGTATGCAGAGAACACACTGACCATATAGTAGCCTACAGCATGGCTTTGTGGCTGCATGTAGAAGCGTGTGATCCTACAAAGTAATCAACATTCAACACTCCACTAGAATGACAGTTTTACTGAAAGTATCCCATTTAAGAATGACAATATCAGGGCAAATAATCTCTCATGTGTGATAAGGGCAATTATCTCTCCCAAAGAACCCCCACCATGCGCAACCCGAGGGAAGGAATACATTAATGTGTGCTGTTTCAGATTACAGTCTTTTATCATTGAATCTGCAGAACCAGATCTCTGATTAATATCTAATGCTGAACATTTCTAGAATACAAGCATGACCACATCTTTATTCACTTAGAAAGTCAATTGAAAGCCTTAGTTTTGTAAACTGTAAAATGGAGTAAACAGCCATGCTAAATTGCCAACAATCTCCTGCCAGTCTATTTAGCTACTCTGGGAGAGTTTTGGCTAAATGGATAGATAGGCTATACCCAGCTAGCACACTTGGTTCCTTGGAAGTTGTTGGAATGTATGTTTTTGGTTTCACATTGGTTCTGTGAACGAAGCCATTCGTTTTCTGACCGGTAAAATTGAACTTTTTTTAAGCGTTCTGAGAACAGAAGTAAACATTTTGTCTCTTCTGGGAATGTTTATGTTAAGGTTGCAGGAAGGTTTTGAGAACATTTTACTCTGGTTCCTTCCAGAGAGGTTTTATTAATGCTCTAAGAACAGAAATGAGATTATTTGGAGGTTTTTGAATAACTACCTTAAAACTTAAACATTTAAGCATTTATTTTTCATCAGTGAGATTTGAACCTATGATCTTCTGTTCTTTATCCACAGAGTTAGTTAATTGTGCCACCAGGATGAAGCTACCATGCCATGTTTTTTTTTAAACTCGTACAAAGCTGTTCATTTTAGTTTATTCAAACAGACCGCAATTCTGTTTGGGAGGAAACAAGCACTCATTAACATCAGGTGTGGCTAATTAGTAGGTGTGCCCAACACTCCTGAACACACTTAACAAGATAGAGGATATAGAGAGTTTTGTTGATGATGAGAAAATAATGCATGTTTTCAAATAACATTCTTAGAACATTCTCTGAACATTACTAAAGTTTTCTTGTGTTTTTTTTGTGGAAAGTTCTCTTAGCATTCTAGGAAAAAATTTGAGAACTTTACTTTAAATAGAACCATGAGGAAACCTGTAGGAAATGTTATGCTGAAGTACTGAAATTCCCACAGAAGAACATTGTTTCTTAACATTCTCTGAACTATTCCAGAACATTCTTAATTTTTTATTCAAATATGAAAATATGAAAATGTAATCGTACCATGTTATATCTTTTAGGATATGGTAATGAAATACCAAGAACTTTGTCAAGTTCCTTAAATGTGCTGAAAATATTCCAAAGCCATGCGATTATCCTGCACCATTCCCAGAAAGTTGTGATAAAATGGTATGCAAAATAACCATAAGACAACCACACTCTCACCAAACTCTAAGAAACGTATAGTTCTCAAAACATTATGTGCTAGCCGGGTACCACCCGTTGCCACTATTTAAGGTGAAGTAGTCATTTGTTTGAGGTCTTTTTGGTTGTTGTTGCATGCTCTTCAGAAACCAGCAGCAACAGTTTCAACAACTGCATATTTCAGAGCAGATTAAACTAGATGGAAAATAAACCTGGCAATTAGGGTTGCAAAGGGTAGGAAACTTTCCGGTAAATGTCCAGAATTTTACTGGAAATTTTCCATGGAAAGTTAAGCCCAGGAATTTGAGGAATTTTGCTTAAATTCATTAAAAAAAGTTAGCTTATAACAGTGAAGCTTTTTTTGTGGGATACACATAAGGAAATTCTAGGTCTTGTGTAATTTGCCTACAGTGCATTCAGACCTCTTCCCTTTTCCCCACATTGTCCTACGTTAACAAATTCAATGGAATTGCAACCCTCTGAATGCACAATGCATTCTTCCATCACATGTACAGCTGATTCTCAAGATCTTGCACACTAATGAGATGCTATTGAGCCCACACTACTACACTGTCTGAGCCAAGGACAACATGCTTTCTGGTAAGTTTTTGTTTACAATACTGGGTGGGGTGCATATATTTTATATGACGTACATTATTTTTTGTTAACTAGTAAATAGTAGCCTACAGCAAAGTGTGTTTAAATAATTTCTAACTTGTTAACAATTTCTGATAGTTAGTTTTTGCTACCATTTAGCTTGCTTGAGCCTGCTAACTGAGGAATGTTAATTCACCTGTTTCCATACATTTATCTTACAAAGGAGCTGTTTAATCTAACTGCTTAACTATTTATCTGTACATAGAATTGTATTTGGGTTTTCTAAACATTTTTTTTCTAATCTTTACAGGAAAATGCCATGGCACTCTCTGATGTGTGGAGACTTTTCACTGCAGCTAATGTAGAAGAAAAAGCTGTGTACATTTGCAAATACTGTGCCAAATCATATTTGAAGAATGCAACAAAGATGCAGAATCATCTGGCCAAGTGCATAATGTTCCCTCAGCGCTCACAACCAGCAACCTCTGTCAAAAGTCCCTCTACTTCTATTCGAGGTGGAAATGATGAATCAGACACCTTATCGATTGCAACAGCTCATGGTCCTCCTGGAATCAGACACCTTATCGATAGCAACAGCTCATGGTCCTCCTGGAAACAGACACCGTATCGATAGCAACAGCTCATGGTCCTCCTGGAATCAGACACCTTATCGATAGCAACAGCTCATGGTCCTCCTGGAATCAGACACCTTATCGATAGCAACAGCTCATGGTCCTCCTGGAATCAGACACCTTATCGATAGCAACAGCTCATGGTCCTCCTGGAATCAGACACCTTATTGATAGCAACAGCTCATGGTCCTCCTGGAATCAGACACCCTATCGACAGCAACAGCTCATGGTCCTCCTGGAATCAGACACCTTATTGATAGCAACAGCTCATGGTCCTCCTGGAATCAGACACCTTATCGATAGCAACAGCTCATGGTCCTCCTGGAATCAGACACCTTATTGATAGCAACAGCTCATGGTCCTCCTGGAATCAGACACCTTATCGATAGCAACAGCTCATGGTCCTCCTGGAATCAGATACCTTATTGATAGCAACAGCTCATGGTCCTCCTGGAATCAGAAGTTCTTTTTGACTCAATGGAAGAATGTATTCAGAGAAATGCTGATGAATGTCTTGCTCGAGCTGTGCACCTGGTTCACCTCTGATGCTCACAGGCAATGTGTATTGGAAGAGATTTCTGAATGTTCTTAACCCACCTTCCCCCCCCCTCCAACCAGACATGCTTTATCTACGCAATTGCTGGATGCATGAAGGTCATGCAAATCATAGAGAAAGCAGACTGCATTGCAATCATCTCTGATGGGTGGTTGAATGTTCATGGGCAAGGAATAATTAACTACATCATCTCCACCCCACAACCAGTATTCTACAAGAGCACAGACACAAGGGACAACAGGCACACTGGTCTCTACACTGCAGCTTAGCTGAAGGCAGTCATCAATGACCTTGGACCACAGAAGGTATTTGCACTGGGGACAGACAATGCTGGGAACATGAAGTCTGCTTGGTCTAAAGTGGAGGAGTCCTCCCCTCACATCACACCTATTGGCTGTGCTGCTCATGCATTGAATCTGCTCCTCAGGGACATATTGGCACTGAAAACAAAACAACTTATCGCATCAGCCACCTGGTGGAAGGGACTTGGACTTCGTTTCCCCTGTTGCCTCCATCATCCTCCAAATTGCACCAACATCAGCCTCCTCAGAGCGCAACTGGTCCTTGTTTGGGAACACACACACCACCGCACGCAACAGGCTGACTAATACAGGGGTTGAAAAATTGGTGTCCATCCATGCAAACTTGAGGCTTTTTGAGCTTGACCACGAGCCATCCTCAATAAGGTTGGAAAGTGACAGTGAAGCCTCTGATGTTCAAGAGGTGGACATTGAGGAGGTCCAGGGAGAAGACATGGAAGCCTGAGAGGAAGACACCCAAAGCTTTAGTTTCTAGACTATCATTTTACAGATGTATGTTGAAAACGTTTTTGGGAGATGCGATGGATCATTGGGGATCATTCAATATTCTCTTTATTTTGTTGTCCACTGAAATCATCCCATGTGAAGAGTCAACTCATTTAATTAAAGTTCAATTCGTAACTAAATATATATATTTTTCTATTGGAAGGATTGAATCATTTGTAATTATGTCTACTTATGATGAGGTAAAAGGTTTATGTTTCTGTTTCCATATGATATGGTAAATATATCCCCCCAAAGATTCCCCATCTACATTTAAATGGTATTAATATTCATGTTCATATATTTCCTGTTAATTCCCATATATTCCTGTTAATTCCCACGGAAAGATTCCACTTCTGAATATTCCCCAAAATGTGCAACCCTACTTGCAATTGCAAATAAAAACGTGCATGTGCACGTCATTAGTGTCCAAGTAAACACCTTCCCACCACGACAACTGAACTTTGCCCTGCGTTTGGACTTTCCCTGAGAACACAGAGAGACAGGTGTAACTGTGACAACCGAAACTCGGTTTTCAGTCAACAGGGAGTGCTTGGGGTAAGAGGTTGGGCTGTAGGCATCATCTTATCCTCCCCTGTCCTATCCTTAACCGGGGGGGGGGGGGGGTGAACCTCTCATCCAAGAGTATGGCGTCAACACTCTTAGATATATACCACTTCCTCCTGTCCCTACTGATAACTCACTAAAATAGATAGCACCCCTGAAGTGCGGTGTGGAGATAAAGAATGCTGATGGTCCCACCATTTTTGTTATATGTGTACTTTGACAATGTAAGTAATTTACTTGCCATGTCAATAAAGTCTATTGAATTGAATCGAATGCTCTCACATAATTTCAGCGCCAAAGATAGAGACGCCGGTGCTGTTGCAATCGGCTTGTCACGTTGTTTTCCTTGAGCACTTGCTTGTTTCTGTATATATATATGAATCAACTTTATGACCTTAAAGCCAGCTGCTTCTCCCGAATCCTTGGCACACACTTGAGGGATGTTGGAGATGTTCCTCCCATCTGCATGGTCTTATAAATGAATATACAATCTATAATGTGTTGATCCTATACTGTAGGCCTATGGCTCTGCTTTATACATAGGCCTGCAGTGCATTCAGACCTCTTCCCTTTCCCCACATTGTCCTACGTTAACAAAGTACTGAGTAAAGGATTTGAATGCTTATGTAAATGTGATATTTCAGTTTTTATTTTATTTATTTTTGGAAACATTTCTAAAAACCTGTTTTTGCTTTGTCAGTATGGGGTATTGTGATGTCATTATGGGGTATTGTGATGTCAGTATGGGGTATTGTGATGTCAGTATGGGGTATTGTGATGTCAGTATGGGGTATTGTGATGTCAGTATGGGGTATTGTGATGTCAGTATGGGGTATTGTGATGTCAGTATGGGGTATTGTGATGTCAGTATGGGGTATTGTGATGTCAGTATGGGGTATTGTGATGTCAGTATGGGGTATTGTGATGTCAGAATGGGGTATTGTGATGTCAGTATGGGGTATTGTGATGTCAGAATGGGGTATTGTGATATCAGTATGGGGTATTGTGATGTCAGTATGGGGTATTGTGATGTCAGTATGGGGTATTGTGATGTCAGTATGGGGTATTGTGATGTCAGTATGGGGTATTGTGATGTCAGTATGGGGTATTGTGATGTCAGTATGGGGTATTGTGATGTCAGTGTGGGGTATTGTGATGTCAGTATGGGGTATTGTGATGTCAGTGTGGGGTATTGTGATGTCAGTATGGGGTATTGTGATGTCAGTATGGGGTATTGTGATGTCAGTATGGGGTATTGTGATGTCAGTATGGGGTATTGTGATGTCAGTGTGGGGTATTGTGATGTCAGTGTGGGGTATTGTGATGTCAGTATGGGGTATTGTGATGTCAGTATGGGGTATTGTGATGTCAGTATGGGGTATTGTGATGTCAGTATGGGGTATTGTGATGTCAGTATGGGGTATTGTGATGTCAGTATGGGGTATTGTGATGTCAGTATGGGGTATTGTGATGTCAGTATGGGGTATTGTGATGTCAGTATGGGTCAGTATGGGGTATTATTGTGATGTCAGTATGGGGTATTGTGATGTCAGTATGGGGTATTGTGATGTCAGTATGGGGTATTGTGATGTCAGTATGGGGTATTGTGATGTCAGTATGGGGTATTGTGATGTCAGTATAGGGTATTGTGATGTCAGTATGGGGTATTGTGATGTCAGTATGGGGTATTGTGATGTCAGAATGGGGTATTGTGATGTCAGTATGGGGTATTGTGATGTCAGTATGGGGTATTGTGATGTCAGTATGGGGTATTGTGATGTCAGTATGGGGTATTGTGATGTCAGTATGGGGTATTGTGTGTAGATTGATGAGGAAAAAAGGTAACTGTTTTTTTCACCCTTCAAATAATAGCCCGTGTTCCACATTCACAGAGATGAAATTACAAAGAATTATTGTTTTTATCACACTATTAATGAATATGTCAGTCTCCCCCCATCTCTCTCACACCCTCTATCTCTCAATTCAATTCAATTCAAGGGGGCTTTATTGGCATGGAAAACAAGTGTTGACATTGCCAAAGCAAGTGAGGTAGATAATATACAAAAGTGAAATAAACAATAAAAATGAACAGTAAGTTTCAAAACAATAAAGACATTGCAAATGTCATATTATGTATATATACAGTGTTGCAACGATGTACAAATGGTTAAGGGTACACAAGGGAAAATAAATAAGCATAAATATGGGTTGTATTTACAATGGTGTTTGTTCTTCACTGGCTGCCCTTTTCTTGTGGCAACAGGTCACAAATCTTACTGCTGTGATGGCACACTGTGGAATTTCGCCGAGTAGATATGGGAGTTTATATAAATTGGGTTTGTTTTCGAATTCTTTGTGGATCTGTGTAATCTGAGGGAAATATGTGTCTCTAATATGGTCATACACTGGGCAGGAGGTTAGGAAGTGCAGCTCAGTTTCCACCTCATTTTGTGGGCAGTGTGCACATAGCCTGTCTTCTCTTGAGAACCAGGTCTGCCTACGGCAGCCTTCTCAATAGCAAGGCTATGCTCACTGAGTAGTCAAAGCTTTCCTTAATTTTGGGTCAGTCACAGTGGTCAGGTATTCTGCCACTGTGTACTCTCTGTATAGGGCCAAATAGCATTCTAGTTTGCTTTGCTTTTTTGTTAATTTTTTCCAATGTGTCAAGTAATTATCTTTTTGTTTTCTCATGATTTGGTTGGGTCTAATTGTGCTGCTGTCTCTAGCTCTCTCACACCCTCTATCTCTGTCTCTCTCTGCCTCTCTCTGTCTCAGTCTCTCTCACACTCTCTATCTATCTCTCTCTCTCTCTCTCTCTCTCTCTGTCTTTCTGTCTCTATCTCTATCTCTCTCACACCCTCTATCTCAATTCAATTCAATTCAATTCAAGGGCTTTATTGGCATGGGAAACATGTGTTAACGTTGCCAAAGCAAGTGAGATAGATAATATATAAAGTGAAATAAAAAATTATCTCTCTATCTCTCTGTCTCTCTCTGTCTCTCTCTGTCTATATTCTCTCTCACACCCTCTCTCTGTCTCTCTCTGCCTTTCTCTGTCTCTCTCACACCCTCTATCTCTCTCTCTCACACACCCTCTATCTCTCTGTCTCTCTGTCTCTGTCTCTCTCACACCCTCTATCTCTCTGTCTCTCTCTGTCTTTCTCTCTCTCTCTCTCTCTCTCTCTCTCTCTCTCTCTCTCTCTCTCTCTTATACCCTCTATCTCCCAGTCTCTCTCTGTCTCTCTCTGTCTCTCTCACACCCTCTATCTCTCTGTCTCTGTCTCTCTCACACCCTCTATCTCTCTGTCTCTCTCTGTCTCTGTCTCTCTCACACCCTCTATCTCTCTGTCTCTCTCTCACACACCCTCTATCTCTCTGTCTCTCTCTGTCTTTCTCTGTCTCTGTCTCTCTTTTTCTTTCTCTTGCTCTCTTTTTCTTTCTCTCTCTCTTTCTCTCAAGCGACACAATGTCTATGCAATAACAGACTGGAACTTAGTTGAGATAAGTAAACTCTGCTGTCAACAATAGAAACAATAAGATTGAGTGTTGTGTTTTATTTAGAACACTCAACTCCCTACTTAACAATTGTATCCTTAAGATGCACTATGTATAATGATATCTAGCTAGTGGAGTATTTTGCTCTGCTACCATTGATAGACATGAGCTAACCCTTTTTTTTTGCCTACAGGGACAAAATCATAAATCCCAAATGTCTGATTGCCATATAAAATCGTCGCCCCTTCTTCCTTCCTTCCTTCCTTCCTTCCTTCCTTCCTTCCTTCCTTCCTTCCTTCCTTCCTTCCTTCCTTCCTTCCTTCCTTCCTTCCTTCCTTCCTTCCTTCCTTCCTTCCTTCCTTCCTTCCTTCCTTCCTTCCCTCCTTCAACCCTCCCTCCCTCCTTGATTCCCTGCTTCCTCACTCACCGCAGCGACTTCAAAACTTTATCAGCAATCACAGCCGTGTGTCTTCAGACGATTCCAACGGGAGTTTAATCAGCTCCAGATAAAAGGGGAAACGCTTGACAAAGTAACAGGCTCCTATAATTTGATTTGAGAGGGAACTCTTTGTCTCTTTTCGCTCATAAATGAGAGTTTTTTAATCTCATGACCAGAGATGAGGAGAACGGAACAGCATCCAAACACCCCCCCCCCCTCCAAAAATACAAACAAACAAAACAATCGGGACCACTTGCTGGGTTGGTGATAGTGGCTGCTGCCTAAACTTGTTACGGATTTGTGTCTCTGCCACACAACACAGCAAGCCGATTAGCTGTAGTCTCTACAGATTAGTTTACTGTGTTTCATGTCTCTGATGTTCAGGCCAATCACTTCAATAAACAAAAACATATATTTTGTTTACTGCAAAGAGAGAGCATTTTCAGTTTACAATAGAATAACAAACCAGCAAATGGGGGTTCATCCCATGATGATATGAAGTAACCATGGGCCAAGTACATACTGTAAGCTACAGTATATGAACTGTCTGAGCTATGCTGTGATGCAAGGGGCTTTGAGAGAATTCATATTTTGTACAGCATTTTGCAATAGAAAACAACCAGAAAATCATCCCACATGATCATATGAAGCAACTAGATGCCTACATATTGTCTGTCTGCTCGTTTTCCTGTAAATGGCACCCTTTCCTTTCAGATGAAGCTTCTCATTGGGCACGGTGATCCAATCCATGATCCCCGTTGCTGTGTGTTTTAATGACCTCCCTGCTTTTAGCAGCCTTGGGTCAGTGAGAGACAGGAAGCTTCCGCACTGGATCACACAGCTTGTCATAGCTGCTCTCCCCCAATCACCTACTGTATCACATCATAGGAAGATTGCTCCTACACACACATACAAGAACGTCAAGGTAACCTGTCTAAATGACTATCGTCCCGTAGCACTCACATCTGTGGCCATGAAATGCTTTGAAAGGCTGGTCATGGCTCACATCAACACCATCATCCCAGATACCCTGGATCCACTCTAATTCGCATACCGCCCAAACAGATCCACAGATGATGCAATCCATATTGCACTCCACACTGCCCTTTCCCACCTGGACAAAATGAACACCTACGTGTAAATGCTGTTCATTGACTACAGCTCAGCGTTCAACACCATAGAGTCCTCGGAGCTCATCACTAAGCTATGGACCCTGGGACTGAACACCTCTCTTTGCAACTGGATCCTGGACTTTCTGACAGGATGCCCTCAGGTGGTGATAGTAGGCAACGACACATCCGCCGCGCTGATCCTCAACATGGGGGCCTCTCAGGGGTGCGGTTCTTAGTCTCCTCCTGTACTCGCTGTTCATCCACGACTGTGTGGCCGTGCACGACTCCAACACCATCCTTATGTTTACCGACAACGAGAAGGTTGTAGGCCTGATCACCGGCGATGATTCCAGCTTCACTAAGGATCTATCATGGTCCAACCACACCAACACAGTCGTGAAGAGGGCACGACAACACCTCTTCTCCCTCAGGAGACTGAAAAGATTTGGCCTGGGTCCTCAGATCCTCAAAATGTTCTACAGCTGCACCATCGAGAGCATCCTGACTGGTATGGCAACTGCCTGGCCTCTGACCGCAAGGCACTACAGAGGGTAATGTGAACGACCCAGTACATCACTGGGGCCAAGCTTCCTGCCATCCAGGAACTCTACACCAGGCGGTGTCAGGGGAAGGTCCTACAAATTGTCAAAGACGCCAGTCACCCCAGTCATAGACTGTTCTCTCTGCTACAGCTTCGAAAGCTGTACCAATACACCAAGTCTAGAACCAACAGGACCTTGAACAGATTCTACCCCCATGCCATCAGTCTGCTAAATAGTTAGTTAAATAGTTCACCAAATAGCTACCCAGACAATCTGTATCCACCCTTTTTGCACTAACGTTTTTGACTAATCACATACGTTGCTCTACTGTTTATTATCAGTCACTTTACTCCTAGTTATATGTACATATCTAACTCATTTACCTCGTAACCCTGCACATCACTTGGTACTGGTACCCTGTATAAACTGAGTGTAAAAAAAATGAGGAACACTTTCCTAATATTGAGTTGCACCCCCTTTTGATCTTAGGACAGCCTCAAATCCTTGGGCATGGACTCCACAAGGTGTCAAAAGCGTTCCCCATGAATGCAGGCCCATGTTGACTCCAATGCTCCCTACAGTTGTGTCAAGTTGGCTGAATGTCCTTTGGGTGGTGGACCATTCTTGATACACACAGGAAACTGTTGAGCGTGAAAAACCCAGCAGCGCTGTAGTTCTTCACACACTCAAACAGGTGACCCTGACACCTACTACCATGTCCTGTTCAAAGACACTTCAATCTTTTGTCTTGCCCGTTCACCCTCTGAATGGCACACAGTCCATGTCTCAATGGTCTCAAGGCTTAAAAATCTTTATTTTACCTGTCTCTTCCCCTTCATCTACACGGATTGAAGTGGATTTAACAGTTGACATCAATTATGGATCACAGCTTCACCTGGATTCACCTGGTCAGTGTATGTCCTGGAAAAAGCAGGTATTTTGTACACTCAGGATATAGCCAAGTTATCATTACGAATTATGTATCTATTATTATTTGTATTATTTTGTGTTATTACTTTTCTATTGTTTCTCTATTTTCTTTCTCTTTGCATTGCTGGGAAGGCTCCGTAAGTAAGCATTTCACTGTTATTCCACGCCTGTTTACGAAGCATGTGACAAACAGCAATTTTCTTTTGATTTTGATATGATACAGAAGATACCACAGACCTGCTAGACTGCCGAGGGAAGCCAGCAGGTGCGAATGGATCTCTAATGCAGAGCGGTGAGTGAGAACATGGCTTTGCTTTGCCTGACAGACAGGAAGGATTAGCAGCAGTAGGGCGTGATCAGTGGGTTGAAGTGAGGGAAGTATGATGTCAACAATCCTCCTGCTAAAAGACCAAGTGAGAGACTGCAGTGACTGAAGACTTTAACACAAACAAGGGCAATATTGGATTCAGAAGTTAATCAAAACTAGTTCCTATAGCAACATCTGTTCCCATCTCTAATCAGTCATTCTGATTGTTCCATACCGAATGAATGGGGAGACAATTTGACATCAAAACAAATGAAGAATTAAACATGTTCTCTCTCTTATTTTCGTTGTAATTTAGGCATATACCATGGGGTATTCAGCATTGAGTGGATCTGCAGGTATCCATATTTACCTCAAAAAATAACAGCCGTTGCCCAAAGTGAGATGTTTGTTCTCTTATCATGTAGTGGCTAGAAACAATGAAGCTGCCGGAAGATGTCAAGGCAAAATTAAGATATATTTTCTTTTCTCTGTTATTTGGTCTCTTTTAAAACCAGAAGATAAAGTTGTAAAGAGAACATATGTTGCCTCCCGTTTATTATTTACCTTCTCCCAGATCAGTTGTTCCTGTCCATCATAGCAGCTTGAATTTAGATACTCTGTCTGAATCCCAAATAGCACCCTACACCCCATTGGCCCAGGTCAAAAGTAGTGTACTACAGTCCTATTGGCCCAGGTCAAAAGTAGTGTACTACAGTCCTATTGGCTCAGGTCAAAAGTAGTGTACTACAGTCCTATTGGCTCAGGTCAAAAGTAGTGTACTACAGTCCTATTGGCCCAGGTCAAAAGTAGTGTACTACAGTCCTATTGGCTGGCTCAGGTCAAAAGTAGTGTACTACAGTCCTATTGGCCCAGGTCAAAAGTAGTGTACTACAGTCCTATTGGCTCAGGTCAAAAGTATTGTACTACAGTCCTATTGGCCCAGGTCAAAAGTAGTGTACTACAGTCCTATTGGCTCAGGTCAAAAGTAGTGTACTACAGTCCTATTGGCCCAGGTCAAAAGTAGTGTACTACAGTCCTATTGGCTCAGGTCAAAAGTAGTGTACTACAGTCCTATTGGCCCAGGTCAAAAGTAGTGTACTACAGTCCTATTGGCCCAGGTCAAAAGTAGTGTACTACAGTCCTATTGGCCCAGGTCAAAAGTAGTGTACTACAGTCCTATTGGCCCAGGTCAAAAGTAGTGTACTACAGTCCTATTGGCTCAGGTCAAAAGTAGTGTACTACAGTCCTATTGGCCCAGGTCAAAAGTAGTGTACTACAGTCCTATTGGCCCAGGTCAAAAGTAGTGTACTACACCCCATTGGCCCAGGTCAAAAGTAGTGTACTACAGTCCTATTGGCCCAGGTCAAAAGTAGTGTACTATAATAGGGAATACGGTGCCACTTGGGACGTACTCGGAATATCTTTCACTGGTGTAAAAAATGGGAATGGCCAATGGCTGTTTTCAAGACATGGGTATGTGCCTCTCCTTTTACTACATTATCGACCTCTTATATCGTACAGCACGGTAGGAAATGTCGGATGGTAAGATCGTTAATGGAATTAATGTGTAAAAAAAACACAAGCACAAAACTGCTGTAACCCTTTTCTTCTATCTTTCTTTCTTTCTTTGTTAGTTAGTTTGTTAGCTTGTTTGTTTGTCTCTGTATTTCTTTCTTTCTATCTTTCTGTCTTTCTTTCTTTCTTTCTTTCTTTCTTTCTTTCTTTATTTGTTAGTTAGTTAGTTAGTTAGTTAGTTTCTTTCTTTCTTTCTTTCTTTCTTTCTTTCTTTCTTTCTTTCTTTCTTTCTTTCTTTCTTTCTTTCTTTCTTTCTTTCTTTCTTTCTTTCTTTCTTTCTTCCTTGACTATACTTTGTCTTTCCCCTACAATAAAGTGGTCCAAAATAGCTCAGTCAAAGCCCATCAAAGATGTGTCAGGGATTTGCCAGGAATATAGTTCCTAAGAGGGCCAAGAGTGATTATTCCACTCCTTTTAAGCAGCCTTTTTTCTCGTCCTAATGATTTTCCTAAGGACAAACATGGTCAAATCCAACATAGCAATTGATTCCCCACCTTGATTTGGGCTATTGGTTTGTATCTAGCTATATACCCTTGGTGACTGCTCCGCTGGCAACGTAGGCGTCTCTCTCTGTTGATCTAAGCGCTCAACCCTCGAGGTCAGTCTCACAGAATATACCACTCTCTATAACCTCATTCACTCGCTTTCTCTTTTCTCTCTCTCTCTCTCTCTCTCTCTCTCTTTCTCCAGACGAAAGGAATAGTTAGCCCATTCACATAAAGCATCTATAAAAGTATTATTGTGAAAGGGACAGGTAATGGCAGTGTGGGTTGTGTTGATGTGCCACTGAAGGTCATTTCTACAGGTCATAATCACCAAAGAAAAGGCCTCCTATCAATCCGTTTCTAATAACAATATACACAGCGATCAGGCTCATTCCACCAGGCTAATACCTTTGCATTAGGTTAGTAATGTCTCATGTAACCAGATAGCACTCATAAGAGGCATGAATGTTGAATGCTTTGTGTATAATTCTCTTCATGCCTATATTTAAATATTGACAAGACTGTTTGTATGTTATTCTTTAAGAAGAGCATTGACTCTTCCCAACGATCTGTTCTTATCAATGGGGAGAAACGGAAAGTTGTATCTCGCCATCATTTTGGACTCCAGCTTGACATTCAAGAAACAGCAGACGAAGGTGGTTAACACACTGTTAAATTTGGGCTATCCGACTGTAGGTTTATGTTGCCTTATCTTCTTATGGAGCCCACCAGACTATATACTGACCAAAAAATATAAATGCATATGCAGCCATTTCTAAGATTTGACTGAGTATCAGTTCATAGAAATATATCAGTCAATGGAAATAAATTCATTAGGTACTAATCTCTGGAAATCACAAGACTGGGCAGGGGTTCTGCCATGGGTGGGCCTGGGAGGGCACAGGTACACCCACTAGGGAGCCAGGTACACCCACTAGGGAGCCAGGTACACCCACTGGGGAGCCAGGTACACTCACTAGGGAGCCAGGTCCACCCACTGGGGAGCCAGGTACACTCACTAGGGAGCCAGGAACACTCACTAGGGAGCCAGGTCCACTTACTGGGGAGCCAGGTCCACTCACTGGGGAGCCAGGTCCACTCACTAGGGATCCAGGTACACTCACTAGGGAGCCAGGTACACTCACTACGGAGCCAGGTACACCCACTAGGGAGCCAGGTACACTCACTAGGGAGCCAGGTCAACCCACTAGGGAGCCAGGTCCACCCACTGGGGAGCCAGGTCCACTCACAAGGGAGCCAGGTCCACCCACTGGGGAGCCAGGTCCACCCACTGGGGAGCCAGGTCCACTCACTGGGGAGCCAGGTACACTCACTAGGGAGCCAGGTCCATTCACTAGGGAGCCATGTCCACTCACTTGGGGAGCCAGGTACACTCACAAGGGAGCCAGGTCCACTCACTTGGGGAGCCAGGTACACTCACAAGGGAGCCAGGTACACTCACTAGGGAGCCAGGTCCACCCACTGGGAAGCCAGGCCAACCCACTGGGAAGCCAGGTACACTCACTAGGGAACAGGTCCACTCACTAGGGAGCCAGGTCCACTCACTAGGGAGCCAGGTACACTCACTAGGGAGCCAAGGTCCACTCACTAGGGAGCCAGATCCACTCACTAGGGAGCCAGGGACACTTACTAGGGAGCCAGGTCCACCCACTAGGGAGCCAGGTACACTCACTGGGGAGCCAGTTACACTCACTTGGGAGCCAGGTCCACCCACTAGGGAGCAAGGTACACTCACTAGGGAGCCAGTTACACTCACTTGGGAGCCAGGTCCACCCACTAGGGAGCCAGGTACACTCACTAGGGAGCCAGTTACACTCACTTGGGAGCCAGGTCCACCCACTAGGGAGTCAGGTACACTCACGAGGGAGCAAGGTACACTCACTAGGGAGCCAGGTGCACTCACTAGGGAGCCAGGTTCACTCACTAGGGAGCCAGGTACACTCACTAGGGAGCCAGGTCCACCCACTAGTGGAGCCAGGTACACTCACTAGGGAGCCAGGTCCACTCACTGGGGAGCCAGGTCCACTCACCAGGGAGCCAGGTCCACTCACTAGGGATCCAGGTACACTCACTAGGGGAGCCAGTTACACTCACTAGGGAGCCAGGTACACTCACTAGGGAGCCATGTCCACCCACTGGGGAGCCAGGTCCACTCACAAGGGAGCCAGGTCCACCCACTGGGGAGCCAGGTCCACTCACTGGGGAGCCAGGTACACTCACTAGGGAGCCAGGTCCATTCACTAGGGAGCCATGTCCACTCACTTGGGGAGCCAGGTACACTCACAAGGGAGCCAGGTCCACTCACTTGGGGAGCCAGGTACACTCACAAGGGAGCCAGGTACACTCACTAGGGAGCCAGGTCCACCCACTGGGAAGCCAAGCCAACCCACTGGGAAGCCAGGTACACTCACTAGGGAACAGGTCCACTCACTAGGGAGCCAGGTCCACTCACTAGGGAGCCAGGTACACTCACTAGGGAGCCAAGGTCCACTCACTAGGGAGCCAGATCCACTCACTAGGGAGCCAGGGACACTTACTAGGGAGCCAGGTCCACCCACTAGGGAGCAAGGTACACTCACTAGGGAGCCAGTTACACTCACTTGGGAGCCAGGTCCACCCACTAGGGAGCCAGGTACACTCACTAGGGAGCCAGTTACACTCACTTGGGAGCAAGGTCCACCCACTAGGGAGTCAGGTACACTCACGAGGGAGCCAGGTACCCTCACTAGGGAGCCAGGTGCACTCACTAGGGAGCCAGGTTCACTCACTAGGGAGCCAGGTACACTCACTAGGGAGCCAGGTCCACCCACTAGTGGAGCCAGGTACACTCACTAGGGAGCCAGGTCCACTCACTGGGGAGCCAGGTCCACTCACCAGGGAGCCAGGTCCACTCACTAGGGATCCAGGTACACTCACTAGGGGAGCCAGTTACACTCACTAGGGAGCCAGGTACACTCACTAGGGAGCCATGTCCACCCACTGGGGAGCCAGGTCCACTCACTGGGGAGCCAGGTACACTCACTAGGGAGCCAGGTCCACCCACTGGAGAGCCAGGTCCACTCACTAGTGAGGCAGGTACACTCACTAGGCAGGCAGGTACACTCACTAGGGAGCCAGTTCCACTCACTAGGGAGCCAGGACAACCCACTAGGGAGCCAGGTCCACCCACTAGGGAGCCAGGTACACTCACTAGGGAGCCAGGTACACTCACTAGGGAGCCAGATCCACCCACTAGGGAGCCAGGTCCACCCACTGGGGAGCCAGGTCCACTCACTAGGCAGCCAGGTACACCCACTAGGGAGCCAGGTCCACTCACTGGGGAGCCAGGTCCACCCACTAGGGAGCCAGGTACACTCACTCATGATCCAGGTACACCCACTAGGGAGCCAGGTCCACTCACTAGGGAGCCAGTTCCACTCACTAGGGTGACAGGTCCACTCACGAGGGAGCCAGGTCCACTCACTAGGGAGCCAGGTCCACTCACTGGGGAGCCAGGTACACTCACTAGGGAGCCAGGTCCACCCACTGGGGAGTCAGGTCCACCCACTGGGAAGCCAGGTCCACTCACTGGGAAGCCAGGTCCACTTACTAGGGAGCCAGGTACACCCACTAGGGAGCCAGGTCCACTCACTGGGGAGCCAGGTCCACCCACTAGGGAGCCAGGTACACTCACTAGTGAGCCAGGTACACCCACTAGGGAGCCAGGTCCACCCACTGGGGAGCCAGGTACACTCACTAGCGAGCTAGGTCCACCCACTGTTGAGCCAGGTCCACCCACTGGGAAGCCAGGTACACTCACTAGGGAGCCAGGTGCACTCACTAGTGAGCCAGGTTCACTCACTAGGGAGCCAGGTACACTCACTAGGGAGCCAGGTCCACCCACTAGTGGAGCCAGGTACACTCACTAGGGAGCCAGGTCCACTCACTGGGGAGCCAGGTCCACTCACCAGGGAGCCAGGTCCACTCACTAGGGATCCAGGTACACTCACTAGGGAGCCAGGTACACTCACTAGGGAGCCAGGTACACTCACTAGGGAGCCAGGTCCATTCACTAGGGAGCCAGGTCCACTCACTTGGGAAGCCAGGTACACTCACAAGGGAGCCAAGTACACTCACTAGGGAGCCAGATCCACCCACTAGGGAGCCAGGTCCACCCACTGGGGAGCCAGGTCCACTCACTAGGCAGCCAGGTACACCAACTAGGGAGCCAGGTCCACTCACTGGGGAGCCAGGTCCACCCACTAGGGAGCCAGGTACACTCACTCATGATCCAGGAACACCCACTAGGGAAGCAGGTCCACTCACTAGGGAGCCAGTTCCACTCACTAGGGTGACAGGTCCGCTCACGAGGGAGCCAGGTCCACTCACTAGGGAGCCTGGTCCACTCACTGGGGAGCCAGGTACACTCACTAGGGAGCCAGGTCCACCCACTGGGGAGTCAGGTCCACCCACTGGGAAGCCAGGTCCACTCACTGGGAAGCCAGGTCCACTTACTAGGGAGCCAGGTACACCCACTAGGGAGCCAGGTCCACTCACTGGGGAGCCAGGTCCACCCACTAGGGAGCCAGGTACACTCACTAGTGAGCCAGGTACACCCACTAGGGAGCCAGGTCCACCCACTAGAGAGCCAGGTACAATCACTAGCGAGCCAGGTCCACCCACTGTTGAGCCAGGTCCACCCACTGGGAAGCCAGGTACACTCACTAGGGAGCCAGGTGCACTCACTAGTGAGCCAGGTTCACTCACTAGGGAGCCAGGTACACTCACTAGGGAGCCAGGTCCACCCACTAGTGGAGCTAGGTACACTCACTAGGGAGCCAGGTCCACTCACTGGGGAGCCAGGTCCACTCACCAGGGAGCCAGGTCCACTCACTAGGGATCCAGGTACACTCACTAGGGAGCCAGGTACACTCACTAGGGAGCCAGGTACACTCACTAGGGAGCCAGGTCCACCCACTGGGGAGCCAGGTCCACTCACTTGGTGAGCCAGGTACACTCAATAGGGAGCCAGGTCCACCCACTGGAGAGCCAGGTCCACTCACTAGGGAGGCAGGTACACTCACTAGGGAGGCAGGTACACTCACTAGGGAGCCAGTTGCACTAACTAGGGAGCCAGTACAACCCACTAGGGAGCCAGGTCCACCCACTAGGGAGCCAGGTACACTCACTAGGGAGCCAGGTACACTCACTAGGGAGCCAGGTCCACTCACTAGGCAGCCAGGTACACCCACTAGGGAGCCAGGTCCACTCACTGGGGAGCCAGGTCCACCCACTAGGGAGCCAGGTACACTCACTAGGGAGCCAGGTCCACTCACTAGGGAGCCAGGTCCACTCACTAGTGAGCCATGTACACTCACTAGGGAGCCAGGTCCACTCACTAGGGAGCCAGGTCCACTCACTGGGGAGCCAGGTACACTCACTAGGGAGCCAGGTCCACCAACTGGGGAGCCAGGTCCACCCACTGGGAAGCCAGGTCCACTCACTGGGGAGCCAGGTACACTCACTAGGGAGCCAGGTCCACCCACTGGAGAGCCAGGTCCACTCACTAGGGAGCCAGGTACACTCACTAGGGAGCCAGATCCACCCACTAGGGAGCCAGGTCCACCCACTGGGGAGCCAGGTCCATTCACTAGGCAGCCAGGTACACCCACTAGGGAGCCAGGTCCACTCACTGGGGAGCCAGGTCCACCCACTAGAGAGCCAGGTACACTCACTCATGATCCAGGTACACCCACTAGGGAGCCAGGTCTACTCACTAGGGAGCCAGGTCCACTCACTAGGGTGACAGGTCCACTCACAAGGGAGCCAGGTCCACTCACTAGGGAGCCAGGTCCACTCACTAGGGAGCCAGGACCACTCACTAGGGAGCCAGGTACACTCACTAGGGAGCCAGGTCCACTCACTAGGGAGCCAGGTCCACTCACTGGGGAGCCAGGTACACTCACTAGGGAGCCATGTCCACCCACTGGGGAGCCAGGTCCACCCACTGGGAAGCCAGGTCCACTCACTGGGAAGCCAGGTCCACTTATTAGGGAGCCAGGTACACCCACTAGGGAGCCAGGTCCACTCACTGGGGAGCCAGGTCAAACCCACTAGGGAGCCAGGTACACTCACTAGTGAGCCAGGTACACCCACTAGGGAGCCAGGTCCACCCACTGGGGAGCCAGGTCCACTCACTTGGTGAGCCAGGTACACTCACTAGGGAGCCAGGTCCACCCACTGGAGAGCCAGGTCCACTCACTAGGGAGGCAGGTACACTCACTAGGGAGGCAGGTACACTCACTAGGGAGCCAGTTCCACTCACTAGGGAGCCAGGACAACCAACTAGGGAGCCAGGTCCACCCACTAGGGAGCCAGGTACACTCACTAGTGAGCCAGGTGCACTCACTAGGGAGCCAGGTCCACCCACTGGAGAGCCAGGTCCACTCACTAGGGAGGCAGGTACACTCACTAGGGAGCCAGGTCCACTCACTAGGGAGCCAAGTCCACTCACTAGGGAGCCAGGTCCACTCACTAGGGAGTCAGGTCCACTCACTAGTGAGCCATGGACACTCACTAGGGAGCCAGGTCCACTCACTAGGGAGCCAGGTCCACTCACTAGGCAGCCAGGTACACCCACTAGGGAGCCAGGTCCACTCACTGGGGAGCCAGGTCCACCCACTAGGGAGCCAGGTACACTCACTCATGATCAAGGTCCACTCACTAGGGAGCCAGGTCCACTCACTAGGGAGCCAAGTCCATTCACTAGGGAGCCAGGTCCACTCACTAGGGAGCCAGGTCCACTCACTAGTGAGCCATGTACACTCACTAGGGAGCCATGTCCACTCACTAGGGAGCCAGGTCCACTCACTGGGGAGCCAGGTACACTCACTAGGGAGCCAGGTCCACCCACTGGGGAGCCAGGTCCACCCACTGGAGAGCCAGGTCCACTCACTAGGGAGGCAGGTACACTCACTAGGGAGGCAGGTACACTCACTAGGGAGCCAGTTTCACTCACTAGGGAGCCAGGACAACCCACTAGGGAGCCAGGTCCACCCACTAGGGAGCCAGGTACACTCACTAGGGAGCCAGGTACACTCACTAGGGAGCCATGTCCACCCACTGGGGAGCCAGGTCCACTCACTGGGGAGCCAGGTACACTAACTAGGGAGCCAGGTACACTCACTAGGGAGCCAGGTCCACTCACTGGGGAGCCAGGTACACTAACTAGGGAGCCAGGTACACTCACTAGGGAGCCAGGTCCACCCACTGGGGAGCCAGGTCCACTCACTGGGGAGCCAGGTACCCTCACTAGGGAGCCAGGTCCATTCACTAGAGAGCCAGGTCCACTCACTTGGGGAGCCAGGTACACTCACAAGGGAGCCAGGTCCACCCACTGGGGAGCCAGGTCCACCCACTGGGGAGCCAGGTCCACTCACTGGGGAGCCAGGTACACTCACTAGGGAGCCAGGTCCACCCACTGGGGAGCCAGGTCCACTCACTAGGGAGGCAGGTACACTCACTAGGGAGGCATGTACACTCACTAGTAGCCAGTTCCACTCACTAGGGAGCCAGGACAACCAACTAGGGAGCCAGGTCCACCCACTAGGGAGCCAGGTACACTCACTAGGGAGCCAGGTACACTCACTAGGGAGCCAGGTCCACTCACTAGGCTGCCAGGTACACCCACTAGGGAGCCAGGTCCACCCACTAGGGAGCCAGGTCCACTCACTGGGGAGCCAGGTCCACCCACTAGGGAGCCAGGTACACTCACTCATGATCCAGGTCCACTCACTAGGGAGCCAGGTCCACTCACTAGGGAGGCAGGTACACTCACTAGGGAGGCAGGTACACTCACTAGGGAGCCAGTTCCACTCACTAGGGAGCCAGGACAACCCACTAGGGAGCCAGGTCCACCCACTAGGGAGCCAGGTACACTCACTAGGGAGCCAGGTACACTCACTAGGGAGCCATGTCCACCCACTGGGGAGCCAGGTCCACTCACTAGGGAGGCAGGTACACTCACTAGGGAGGCAGGTACACTCACTAGGGAGCCAGTTCCACTCACTAGGGAGCCAGGACAACCCACTAGGGAGCCAGGTCCACCCACTAGGGAGCCAGGTACACTCACTAGGGAGCCAGGTACACTCACTAGGGAGCAATGTCCACCCACTGGGGAGCCAGGTCCACTCACTGGGGAGCCAGGTACACTAACTAGGGAGCCAGGTACACTCACTAGGGAGCCAGGTCCACTCACTGGGGAGCTAGGTACACTAACTAGGGAGCCAGGTACACTCACTAGGGAGCCAGGTCCTCCCACTGGGGAGCCAGGTCCACTCACTGGGGAGCCAGGTACTCTCACTAGGGAGCCAGGTCCATTCACTAGAGAGCCAGGTCCACTCACTTGGGGAGCCAGGTACACTCACAAGGGAGCCAGGTCCACCCACTGGGGAGCCAGGTCCACCCACTGGGGAGCCAGGTCCACTCACTGGGGAGCCAGGTACACTCACTAGGGAGCCAGGTCCACCCACTGGGGAGCCAGGTCCACTCACTTGGTGAGCCAGGTACACTCACTAGGGAGCCAGGTCCACTTACTAGGGAGCCAGGTACACCCACTAGGGAGCCAGGTCCACTCAGTGGGGAGCCAGGTCCACCCACTAGGGAGCCAGGTACACTCACTAGGGAGCCAGGTCCACCCACTGGGGAGCCAGGTACACTCACTAGCGAGCCAGGTCCACCCACTGGTGAGCCAGGTCCACCCACTGGGAAGCCAGGTACACTCACTAGGGACCAGTTCCACTCACTAGAGAGCCAGGTCCACTCACTGGGGAGCCAGGTCCACTCACTGGGGAGCCAATTCCACTCACTCATGATCCAGGTCCACTCACTGGGGAGCCAGGTCCACTCACTGGGGAGCCAGGTACACCCACTAGGGAGCCAGGTCCACCCACTGGTGAGCCAGCTCCACTCACTGGGGAGCCAGGTCCACTCACTGGGGAGCCAGGTCCACTCACTAGCGAGCCAGGTCCACCCACTAGGGAGCCAGGTACACCCACTAGGGAGCCAGGTCCACCCACTGGGGAGCCAGGTACACTCACTGGGGAGCCAGGTCCACTCACCAGGGAGGAAAATGGCAGAGAAAAACTGTTTTATTTCATATTTCATGTCAACCTTCTCCTCGAAATAGACACAAACAAAACAACATTGTGGAGTAACCAATAGCAACGCATTATGACATGAGGAAGACAGTATTCTCATGTAGTGCATACTGTACAAGGTCCTTTCCACAGGGGGGTACTCGGAGTCTCTCTTCAATCTATAGAAATGCTGCCATAGGCTGAATGTAAGCTGTTCATCCTATTACTCTGTTTGACCGAGTAGTTGAGGAAAATGCCCTTGCTCTGTCATTCTGTATCCGAGAAGGACACCAACACACACACACACACACACACACACACACACACACACACACACACACACACACACACACACACACACACACACACACACACACACACACTCACACACACACACACACACACACACACACACACACACACACACACACACACACACACACACACACACACACACACACACACACACACACACACACACACACACACACACACACACACTAACCTTTAACTTGACAATATGAACACTGTAAAATTGAGTGCCAAGCATTGTGTAATTACTTACTTGTAACCTTTAATTAAACCAAAAGCAAGCAGGTGTATATTTGTTGGCTGTTGTGGCCAAATGATTTACAGGAGTGAATACAACAACCTTTCTTACTACTTGTTCCTATTATATCACAAGTCAAACCTGTCAGTCCATTGTTCTTGTATTTAATTTGATGAGGACAGAGACAGCATTTTAAATATAACCTGAAATCTAACCCATAACCTGAAATCTACATTAATATTACTAGTACAATGTCATTACTCCCAAATACAAAAATGAGCAACAAATCAAATGGCTACCCAGGCTATCCCCCCGCCCCCCCCTTTACACTGCTGCTACTCTCTGTTGTCATCATCTATGCATAGTCACTTTAATAACTCTACCTATATATTACCTCAACTAACCGGATCCTCCGCACATTGACTCTGTACTGATACCACCCTGTATATAGTCTCGCTATTGTTATTTTACAGCTGCTATTTAATTAATAGTTACTTTTAATTCTTCTTCTTATCCATATTCTTAAACTGGATTGTTGGTTAGGGGCTTGTCAGTAAGCATTTCACTGTAAGGCTGTTGTATTCGGCGCATGTGACTAACACAATTTGATTTGATTTGATTTGACATCCATAGATGACCAGCCTGGTCAAACAATAATCACAGTAGTTGTAGAGGGTGCAACAGGTCAGTACATCAGGAGTAAATGTCACTTGGCTTTTCATAGCCGGGCATTCAGAGGACTGGGGACACCAAGGAGTCATCAGGCCAGGTTGTCCTGAGGCATGGTCCTAGGTCTCAGGTTCTCCGGGATTGGAGGGAGAGAGAGAATTAGAGGGAGCATACTTACATTTACACCAGGTAAGACAGGCTGCCTCTAGCCCCCCGGCACATAGACTATTGCAGCATAGATACTGGAGGCTGAGACAGAGGGGGTCAGGAGACACTGTGGCCCCGTCCAACGATACCCCCAGACAGGGCCAACAAGGCAGGATATAACCCCACCCACTTTGCCAAAGCACAGCCCCCACACCACTAGAGGGATATCAACAGACTACCAACCTACTACACTGAGACAATGCTGGGTATTGCTTGTCAGAGTTAGACATAATATGGAAACAAGCAAACAAAGCAAGAGAAAAAAATATACTTTCAGCCGTCCATTAATGAGTTGGTGTGTGTAAGTGTGTGTGTGTTCTGCTGGGTTGAAGCTACGAACCCATAGTCTTGGCTTTCTCATCCCTTCCAGGCTTTTGGTAGCACGCCCTGTTCAATTCTGCTTTCATTAAACCACAATCTCCAAGTTCTTATGAAGCCACCCGCATTAGTTGCGCGCACACTCGCAAGCACGAAGATAGCACGTGAGCGCACACACACACACACACACACACACACACACACACACACACACACACACACACACACACACACACACACACACACACACACACACACACACACACACACACACACACACACACACACACAGAGGAACAAGGAACAGCGTATTACATACTTACAAATCAAAAAAGGACCTTGCTGCAGCTGTGATGCAGCTGTCCCTATAGAAACAGAACCCTGAATATTTTGTGTTTATTCATCTTTAATAATGTCATAAAAGGGCTCTTGAAATTACATTTTTATAGACTGGCCCTGACTGCAGATAACACATAACAATTGAAGTATGATGACAACCATCTAAAGTATGATGACAACCATCTAAAGTATGACACACACGCATACAAGCACACACACATACGCATTATAGCAAAGCATAAAAGTGGACGAGTGGGCTGATGGAAAGTTTCGTATGATTATTTTAAGATTTTACGGTATTGACTTTGTGTCTCTGATGACAAGAAGCAGAGAAGTAGAACGATTTCACACTACAGATGTGTTTTTCATACATCTGACGGTAAAGATAAATATATTTCCAAAGACTGCACTTTGTTCAATTAGTCATAAAATGGTTGAACTTCAAGCCGTGACATTCAGGCCCAGCGAGACTGCATAACATAACCCTTTAGAATACTTTAGTGGGTAGACAGCAATCCAAATCTTCATTATCTCCATGCAACTATTATTTCAGCTAGCTTTTCGAGGACACACTAAATGGACCATGGACGGACGAGGTACACATCAGACGTTTTCTCCTGAAAGATGGACTATCAAAAAAGCTCCCTTTCTGTTTCCTGATTATTCATTCATCCTCCTGAGTGAAGGAGAGAGAAGCAGGGCAAATAGAAGGAGAGAGGGACAGAGGGAGAGAAAATAATGATCCATTATTCAAACGTTTGTTTGATGCACACAGACCCTCTCTCTATCTTTCGCCCTATACACCCCCTCTATATCTCCCCCTCTCTCTCCCCTCAGGATTTTGCTGGGATTTTTTGTGATATTTGCGAGCAACACATGCTTGATTTTGCTGCGGCAATCTGACATTTGACAATATGCAATGATTTTGTCCATAATATCAAGGGAATTGTTGATTTTGCAATTGCGTAATCCTGGAGGGCCTGCCGCTTTGAACTCAGATGCCAAGCAGCAGCGGATGCAAAAGCTTTGTCAGTGATACCACCTCCCTGTAAAAAAGTAATTATTTTTTTCCAATGCAGATTCTCCATAAGTTCTGTTTTTATTTATTCATAAGTCCATTTTTATTAGTGTCACTCTTTATAATAAAACACGAATGGCAATGGTTGGGAATTTAATTTCAAAACATCAGGACCATAATAATAAACTTACTTCGAAAGCTAACATTCTCAAAATTAGTTTCCTTTTTATAATCGATTATGGGAGTGAAATCAGAAAAGAAATCTCTCTCTCTCTCCCCCCCCTCCCCAGGGAAACTAAGGGTTTAAATACAATCAGGGGAAACGAGGCACAGGTGCAAATAATAATGGGGAACAAGGGAAAAAACATAAGGTCAAAAAGCACAATGGGGGCATCTAGTGACCAAAACCCGGAACAACCCTGGCCAAATCCTGACAGAATCCCCCCTAGGAACGGCTCCTGACGTTCCTACCAGCTCTCTCAGGGTGGAGGGCCCTGAACTGACGAATGAGGTCAGGGTCCAGGATGTCTTTGGCAGGAACCCAGGAGCGCTCCTCGGGACCGTAGCCTTCCCAGTCCACCAGATACTGCCAGGACCGCTGCACCCGGCGGGAATCCAGTATCCGATGGACGGTATAAGCCGGCTGGCCTCCAATGACACGAGGCGGAGGTCTGTCTGCCGGGACAAGGGAGAAAAAACAACAGGTTTTAACAATGAAATGTGAAATGTGGGATTAATCTTAAGGGATCTGGGTAAGTGTAGGCGATAAGAAACTGGGTTAACTCTCCTGGCAACCTTGAAGGGACCGATGTATTTTTGGGACAGCTTGCGAGACTCCACCCGTAGAGGTAAGTCTCTTGTGGAGAGCCAGACTCTCTGGCCGGGGCGCAGGGTAGGCCCGGGACGGCGACGTCTGTTGGCTTGTTGTTGGTACCTCTGTGAGGAACGCATAAGATTAAGACGGGTCTTCCTCCACATAAGCCGACAGCGTCTGACAAACTTCAAGGCTGAAGGCACTCTGACTTCTGCCTCCTGGTCCGGGAACAATGGAGGAGCATAGCCAAACTGACACTCGTGCGGGGACATACCAGTGGAGGAGGAGCGCAAGGTGTTGTGCGCGTATTCGGCCCAAACAATAAAGGATGACCATGTGGACGGGTTGTCACGAGTCATACATCGGAGGGTGGTTTCCAGCTCTTGATTCATCCTCTCTGTTTGGCCGTTGGACTCCGGATGGTACCCTGAAGATAGACTGGCAGAAGCCCCCATGAGTTCCAAAACCTTGAGGCGAACTGGGGACCTCTGTCAGAAACCATATCTTGAGGAATGCCGAAGACTCGGAACACATGATTAATTACCAACTCAGCCGTTTCCTTGGCAGAAGGTAACTTAGTCAGAGGGACGAACCTGGCCGCCTTTGAAAACCTGTCGATTATGACTAGGATAGTAGTATTGCCATGGGATGGAGGAAGTCCAGTAATAAAGTCCAATGAGATATGGGACCAGGGTCTGTGGGGAACAGGTAAAGGGTGAAGGAGTCCTTGAGGGCGGAGGTGAGAAGATTTGCCCTGGCAGCACACGGGATAGGTATTGACGAAAGTGGCAACGTCTTCTCTTATGGTAGGCCACCAGAACTTACGCTGGATGAACTCCAAGGTGCGACCTACGCCCGGATGACAGGTGAGGTGAGAGGAGTGCCCCCACAGAAGGACCTGAGTCCTCACTGCCTTGGGGACAAACAACCGATTGGCAGGACCTCCTTTCGGGTCCGGTTCGCTAGCTTGAGCACGTCTCATGGTATCCTCAACTTGCCACGAGATCGGAGCCACAATCTTAGCAGCAGGAAGGACAGGCATGTCCGTGTCATCTCGAATGGCAGGAGCGTAGACTCGGGACAGGGCATCCGGTTTGAGATTCTTCGACCCGGGCCGATAGGTGAGGATAAACTGGAATCGATTGAAGAAAAGAGACCATCTAGCTTGTCTAGAGTTCAACCGCTTCGCCTGCTGGATATACTCCAGATTTTTGTGGTCCGTAAGCACTTGAAACGGGTGAGAAGCCCCTCGAGCCAGTGTCTCCATTCCTTCAATGCCATCTTAACCGCTAGGAGTTCACGATCCCCCACATCGTAGTTCCTCTCAGTCGGGGTAAGCCGGTGTGAGAGGAAAGCGCACGGATGAAGCTTCTTGTCTTCACCCCTCTGAGACAGGACAGCTCCAACACCAACCTCTGATGCGTCTACCTCCACCACAAATGGTTCATCCGTAGTCGGTAGTATCAGGATGGGAGCAGAGAGAACGCGCAGCTTGAGTCCTTGGAAGGCCGTCTCAGCTTCTCTTCCCCACAAAAACCTTGCATTGCCACCCTTGGTTAAAGCTGAGAGAGGAGCTGCCACCAAGCTGAAGTTCTTGATGAACTTGCGGTAAAAGTTTGTGAAGCCCAGGAAACGCTGAACTTCCTTAACGGATTTGGGGGTGGGCCAATCCGCTACCGCCCCTACCTTCCTGGGGTCCATTTGGACTCGACCGGGTTCCACTACAAATCCCAGGAATTGTACTCGGGATGAATGGAATTCACATTTTTCCGGCTTAACGTACAGATGGCTGTCCAGGAGGCGTTTGAGTACTTGTCTGACATGCTTAGTGTGTTCTTGAAGGGAGCTCGAAAAGATGAGGATGTCATCCAAGTAAACGAACACAAATATGTTAAGCATATCCCTAAGCACATCGTTTATGAGCGCTTGGAACACCGCTGGGGCGTTGGTCAGGCCGAAGGGCATCACCAAGTATTCATAGTGACCAGTAGGCGTGTTGAAAGCGGTCTTCCACTCGTCACCAGGTCTGATCCGCACAAGATGGTATGCGTTCCGCAGGTCAAGCTTAGTGAAAACAACTGCTTCCTGGAGCAGCTCGAAGGCTGTGGCCATAAGGGGTAGCGGGTAACGGTTACGGACGGTTATGGCATTGAGTCCCCGGTAGTCGATGCAAGGACGTAATCCACCGTCTTTCTTGGCCACAAAGAAAAACCCTGCTCCCGCCGGGGAGGTGGATGGACGCATGAGGCCTGCTTCCAGAGCGTCCTTGATGTAGGTATCCATAGCAGCTCGTTCGGGTGGAGATAGGGAAAAGATCCGACCCCTGGGAGGGCAAGTCCCCGGAAACAGGTCGATGGGGCAATCGTAAGGTCAATGGGGTGGTAGCATGGTGGCCCTCTGTTTGCTAAACACCAGTTTGAGGTCATGGTAACACTCGGGAACTCGGGTCAGGTCGATGGATTCTAAAGACTCGGGAGTAGAACTCGGGGAATTCTGGAAAATACAAGTAGCTTGGCACGTAGGACCCCACTGCTTGATAGTGCCCACAGACCAGTCGATGTGAGGGTTATGGCTGTGAAGCCAGGGGTATCCAAGGACGAGAGGGAACTCGGAACAGGAGATCAAATGAAAGTTCATCAATTCCTGGTGTTGTGAAACTGAAAGTCGCAAGGAGGTAGTGACATGAGTGACAAGTCCAGATCCCAAAGGGCTTCCATCCAATGTAGTGACCCTCATGGGTTCACTTAGAGGTTCAGAGGGAACGCCATTCTCCTTCGCCCAGACACCATCCATGAAGTTACCTGCGGCTCCAGAGTCTACCAAGGCTTGAAGGGAAGCTTGTGGTTGTCCCAGGAGAGGGTGACTGGAATGAGCAGACGGGAGTTGGACGGATGGGAGGAGGTTATGTTTCCCGTTACAGTTCCCCCGGTCTGTACGGGACAGAGCGTTTCCCTGGAGCCCGGGACACGTGGAACGGAAATGGCCCGGTTTGCCGCAATATAGACAGCGTCGCTCCCTCATCCGGCGGTCTCTCTCAGCCTGGGAGATGCGTCCAATCTGCATGGGTTCCGATGGAGCCAGCGAGGATAAAGGTGGGGACTAGGAGCTGGGACTGATAGGGGCTAGAGGTCTACGGTTGAGTTCTCTCTCTCAGACGCTGGTCAATGCGTGAGGCCAACTTGATCAGGGACTCGAGATTGTCCGGTGGTTCCCGAGTGGCCAGTTCATCTTGGATAGTGTCGGAAAGGCCTTTCAGAAAGCACACCGTGAGCGCTCGTTGTTCCAGCCACTTGCTGCTGCCACCGTGCGGAACTGGATGGCATAGTCCGTCACGCTGCGCCAACCTTGGTGGAGAGTCAGGAGCTGTTTGGCTGAGTCAGAACCACTGCTTGGGCCTTGAAACACTCGTTTGAATTCCTCAGCAAAGGCAGAGTAGCTGGCACAGCAGGAACTATGGGCATCCCACACAGCAGTAGCCCAGGCCAGGGCTTTTCCGACAGCAGGGTGATGATATAAGCGATCTTAGACCGGTCGGTGGGAAACGACGAGGGTTGTAGCTCAAAGGAGAGAGAACATTGGGTGAGAAACCCTTTACAAGCACTTGGATCACCTGAGAACCGTTGGGGAGGTGGAAGACGAGGTTCAGCCAGGGGGTTAACTGCCATGGGTACGTGAATCTGAGGTACTGGGACGGGAACTGTTGCCGGGGTAAGACGATCAGATATTTGCTTAATGGAAGTCAGCATCTCCGACAGAAGATGAGAATGTCTAGCCATTAAGGCCTCTTGCTGAACCAGGGCGGCTTCGTGGCGTTGGACAGTCTCCTGGTGGTGGGACAGCATGGCAAAAAGGTCCTGGGAACTGGCTGCCTCTGGGTTCATTTTGGCTCTGTGTTTCTGTCAGGACCCGGTTACGAACCTGGGTCTCCGGAGTGAGAAACAGTCACTTAACCAACTGAGCCACGAATAGTCAGCAGAACCCAGAAGATGAGGCAGACACAGCAGTACTTAAGACGGTGTATTTAATAAAGTAAAAAAGGAGAAGTCCTTCAATACAAAATGGCAAATCCAAAAGGTGGTAGGTATAGCACAAAAAAGCCTCAAGAGATACTCAAAAACAAAAACAGAATTCCACAAGAGCATCCACCGGAAACGACAAGAATACACAGAACACTAGGGCTGGGTGCTAACATACAAACACAGAGCACAGAACTGAGGGAAACTAAGGGTTTAAATACAATCAGGGAAAACGAGGCACAGGTGCAAATAATAATGGGGAACAAGGGAAAAAACATAAGGTCAAAAAGCACAATGGGGGCATCTAGTGACCAAAACCCGGAACAACCCTGGCCAAATCCTGACACTCAGAAAGCTGCCCCCTCTGGCCCATTTTTCTCGTCCCCGTCTCCTCTTCATGCAAATCCCGGGGATCTGGGCCTGTTCCCGAGAAAGCAGTATATCATTCGCGTCGGCTCGTCAGAAAAGGATTCTGCTTGTCCATGGTGAGTGATCCCATTCCGGACGCCCAGAAGTTATTTTATATGGTTAAAACCATATACATTCACATTATGTCCTCTGAATCTCTGTGCTCTCTGAGTGTCGCCAGGGGATAGTGCAGTAGATTTTGGAGGGAGGGTTATTGGGCTATAACACAATGCATTCTGGGATTGGTTCTCATGAATCATGGCTGCCTAGATGTGGCGATAGAGGAGAGAAAATGCTGTAATTCTTTCTTAGGCTGCTCCTTAATTGCCTATCCAATAGGAATAGGGTGGTGTTTGGGTCGTAGTTAGAGGATCTGAATAGCTTTCTTAATGCCAGACGTAATACCCCAGCAGACACCTAGGATGTAATCAACACAATCTTACTTACACAAGCAAAGGGTTACAGAACCAACTCATCTTTTCATCATGTTTATTATTTATTTACTAAAATAGGCCTCCAACATCATGACTTGACCGCCCTCAAATGAGACAGCTTTTGTGCCAAACTCTGTGAGACTGTGAGAGTCATTTTCTGCCCACGTCTATGTGATTTACATCCTATGTACAGAATCACTATGTGAGAGTGAAAGCCCAGCCAGGCATGAGTAGGGCTGTTGTCTTGAAATCAAGTCTACTTACACAGTGACATACTGCTGAATCCTAGCCCTCCATATTTCCTCTTGGTTTTCTGTTTGCCTGCCAGACCTGGGTTCAAATACTATTAGAAAGATTTTTAATAGTATTTGAACCCAGGTCTGGAGTCTGACCTCCGACATGTTATTAGTTTGCCGGTGTCAACATAAAGAATCTCTGTCCAATCAATGAAGTGATTTTCTCCCATCACATTTCTCCCATCACCTTTCTCCCACCACCTTATCATTTTGCCAATGCAAATATGTACTCTATCACCCCCACAGAGAAAACTTTAATTTACTGGCATCTGAGAAAATGAAGAACAGTCTGTGCAGTTATCAGTTCTAAAAGTCTTTCCTAATCCTCTCCCAGTCAATCCCAGCTTTTATATGTGATTGAAGTGACAGATCATAACATAAACAAAGTTAAATGTTTTGTAACATTTCCAAACTTCAGTCTAAATCAATAAGAATGTTGAACCTCAAATAAACACGCAACTCTAATCACCGTAACAACCATGCTCAGAGGCAAGTCAAAATCACGGCTCGTGCAGCTCGTTCACACGGACATAAATCCGATTTGTGATTTGTAGATAGGTTTCATCTTGCTGTTTGTAATTGTTGTAGTTGTCTGACTTTACTGATTTGACAACTATGGTAATATTCATGTTCATGTGAACAACTCCTCTCTCTTTCCCCCTTCTCTCTCTCTCTCTCTCTCTCTCTCTCTCTCTCTCTCTCCCTTCTCTCTCTCTCCCCCCTTCTCTCTCTCTCTCTATCTCTCGCTCTCTCTCTCTCTCCCCTTCTCTCGCTCTCTTTCTCTCTCTTTCTCTCTCTCTTTCTCTCTCTCTCTCTCTCTCTCTCTTTCTCTCTCACTCCCCCATCTATCTCCCTCTCCCTCCCCCTCTCTCTCTCTCCCCCTCTCGCTCTCTCTCTCTCTCTCTCTCTCTCTCTCTCTCTTTCTCTCCCTCTCTCCCCCTCTCTCTCTCTCTCCCCCAACCTCTCTCTCTCAATTCAATTCAATTCAAGGGGCTTTATTGGCATGGGAAACATGTGTTAACATTTGCCAAAGCAAGTGAGGTAGATAGTATATAAAGTGAAATAAACAACAAACATTAACAGTAAACATTACACATACAGAAGTTTCAAAACAATAAAGACAATCCAAATGTATATACAGTGTTTTAACAATGTACAATGTACAAATTTGTTCTTTACTGGTTGCCCTTTTCTCGTGGCAACAGGTCACAAACCTTGCTGCTGTGATGGCACACTGTGGAATTTCATCCAGTAGATATGGGAGTTTATCAAAATTGGATTTGTTTTCGAATTCTTTGTGGATCTGTGTAATCTGAGGGAAATATGTCTCTCTAATATGGTCATACATTGGGCAGGAGGTTAGGAAGTGCAGCTCAGTTTCCACCTCATTTTGTGGGCAGTGAGCACATAGCCTGTCTTCTTTTGAGAGCCATGTCTGCCTACGGCGGCCTTTCTCAATAGCAAGGCTATGCTCACTGAGTCTGTACATAGTCAAAACTTTCCTTAATTTTGGGTCAGTAACAGTGGTCAGATATTCTGCCGCTGTGTACTCTCTGTTTGGTGCCAAATAGCATTCTAGTTAGCTCTATTTTTTTTGTTAAGTCTTTCCAATGTGTCAAGTAATTATCTTTTTGTTTTCTCATGATTTGGTTGGGTCTAATTGTGCTGCTGTCCTGGGGCTCTGTAGGGTGTGTTTGTGTTTGTGAACAGAGCCCCAGGGCCAGCTTTCTTAGGGGACTCTTCTCCAGGTTCATCTCTCTGTAGGTGATGGCTTTGTTATGGAAGGTTTGGGAATCGCTTCCTTTTTGGTGGTTCCTCTCTTCCCCTCTCTCTCTCTCTCTCTCTCTCTCTCCCCTCTCTCTCTCAACCTCCTAAGGGTGGAAGTGAATATATGCAATTAGATGTACATTTAAAGTGGAGGAGTGTGGAGACATGTCTGCAGTGAAATAGATGCTTTGCAGGATTCACAGCAACTTTTGAATCCCACCAGAGAGAAACATGACAGGTATATTCACTCTAAAGCACTTTAAGGAATCCTTTCCAATCTGGTAATATACTAAATTGTTACTAAATAAATATGGATTTGTAGTAAATAGGTAGATAGATAGGTAAATAGGTAAATAGGTAGATAGGTAAATAGGTACAAATTAAATCAAATCAAATTTTATTTGTCACATACACATGGTTAGCAGATGTTAATGCGAGTGTAGCGAAATGCTTGTGCTTCTAGTTCCGACAATGCAGTAATAACCAACAAGTAATCTAACTAACAATTCCAAAACTACTGTCTTATACACAAGTGTAAGGGGATAAAGAATATGTACATAAAGATATATGAATGAGTGATGGTACAGAGCAGCATAGGCAAGATACAGTAGATGGTATCGAGTACAGTATATACATATGAGATGAGTATGTAAACAAAGTGGCATAGTTAAAGTGGCTAGTGATAGATGTATTACATAAAGATGCAGTAGATGATATAGAGTACAGTATATACATATACATATGAGATGAATAATGTAGGGTATGTAAACATTATATTAAGTAGCATTGTTTAAAGTGGCTAGTGATATATTTTACATCATTTCCCATCAATTCACATTATTAAAGTGGCTGGAGTTGAGTCAGTGTGTTGGCAGCAGCCACTCAATGTTAGTGGTTGCTGTTTAACAGTCTGATGGCCTTGAGATAGAAGCTGTTTTTCAGTCTCTCGGTCCCAGCTTTGATGCACCTGTACTGACCTCGCCTTCTGGATGATAGCGGGGTGAACAGGCAGTGGCTCGGGTGGTTGTTGTCCTTGATGATCTTTATGGCCTTCCTGTAACATCGGGTGGTGTAGGTGTCCTGGAGGGCAGGGAGTTTGCCCCCGGTGATGCGTTGTGCAGACCTCACTACCCTCTGGAGAGCCTTACGGCTGTGGGGGTAGCAGTTGCCGTACCAGGCGGTGATACAGCCCACCAGGATGCTCTCGATTGTGCACCTGTAGAAGTTTGTGAGTGCTTTTGGTGACAAGCCAAATTTCTTCAGCCTCCTGAGGTTGAAGAGGCGCTGCTGCGCCTTCTTCACGATGCTGTCTGTGTGGGTGGACCAATTCAGTTTGTCTGTGATGTGTATGCCAAGGAACTTAAAACTTACTACCCTCTCCACTACTCTTCCATCTATGTGGATAGAGGGGTGTTCCCTCTGCTGTTTCCTGAAGTCCACAATCATCTCCTTAGTTTTGTTGACGTTCAGTGTGAGGTTATTTTCCTGACACCACACTCCGAGGGCCCTCACCTCCTCCCTGTAGGTCGTCTCGTCGTTGTTGGTAATCAGGCCTACCACTGTTGTGTCGTCCGCAAACTTGATGATTGAGTTGGAGGCGTGCGTGGCCACACAGTCGTGGGTGAACAGGGAGTACAGGAGAGGGCTCAGAACGCACCCTTGTGGGGCCCCAGTGTTGAGGATCAGCGGAGTGGAGATGTTGTTGCCTACCCTCACCACCTGGGGGCGGCCCGTCAGGAAGTCCAGTACCCAGTTGCACAGGGCGGGGTCGAGACCCAGGGTCTCGAGCTTGATGACGAGCTTGGAGGGTACTATGGTGTTAAATGCGGAGCTATAGTCGATGAACAGCATTCTCACATAGGTATTCCTCTTGTCCAGATGGGTTAGTGTGCAGTGTGGTTGAGATTGCATTGTCTGTGGACCTATTTGGGCGGTAAACAAATTGGAGTGGATCTAGGATGTCAGGTAGGGTGGAGGTGATATGGTCCTTGACTAGTCTCTCAAAGCACTTCATGATGACGGAAGTGAGTGCTACGGGGCGGTAGTCGTTTAGCTCAGTTACCTTAGCTTTCTTGGGAACAGGAACAATGGTGGCCCTCTTGAAGCATGTGGGAACAGCAGACTGGTATAGGGATTGATTGAATATGTCCGTAAACACACCAGCCAGCTGGTCTGCGCATGCTCTGAGGGCGCGGCTGGGGATGCCGTCTGGGCCTGCAGCCTTGCGAGGGTTAACACGTTTAAATGTTTTACTCACCTCGGCTGCAGTGAAGGAGAGTCCGCATGTTTTGGTTGCTGGCCGTGTCAGTGGCATTGTATTGTCCTCAAAGCGGGCAAAAATGTTATTTAGTCTGCCTGGGAGCAAGGCATCCTGGTCCGTGACTGGTCTGGTTTTCTGTTTGTAATCCGTGATTGACTGCAGACCCTGCCACATACCTCTTGTGTCTGAGCCATTGAATTGCGATTCTACTTTGTCTCTATACTGACGCTTGTTTGATAGCCTTTTGGAGGGAATAGCTGCACTGTTTGTAGTCAGTCATGTTTCCAGTCACCTTGCCCTGATTAAAAGCAGTGGTTCGCGCTTTCAGTTTCACGCGAATGCTGCCATCAATCCACTGTTTCTGGTTTGGGAATGTTTTAATCGTTGCTGTGGGAACGACATCTTCAACGCACGTTCTAATGAACTCGCACACCGAATCAGCGTATTCGTCAATGTTGTTGTCTGACGCAATACGAAACATATCCCAGTCCACGTGATGGAAGCAGTCTTGGAGTGTGGAATCAGCTTGGTCGGACCAGCGTTGGACAGACCTCAGCGTGGGAGCTTCTTGTTTTAGTTTCTGTCTGTAGGCAGGAATCAGCAAAATGGAGTCGTGGTCATCTTTTCCGAAAGGAGGGTGAGGCAGGGCCTTATATGCGTCGCGGAAGTTAGAATAACAATGATCCAAGGTTTTGCCAGCCCTGGTTGCGCAATCGATATGCTGACACAATTTAGGGAGTCTTGTTTTCAGATTAGCCTTGTTAAAATCCCCAGCTACAATGAATGCAGCCTCAGGATGTATGGATTCCAGTTTGCAAAGAGTCAAATAAAGTTCGTTCAGAGCCATCGATATGTCTGCTTGGGGGGGAATATATACGGCAGTGATTATAATCGAAGAGAATTCTCTTGGTAGATAATGCGGTCTACATTTGATTGTGAGGAATTCTAAATCAGGTGAACAGAAGGATTTGAGTTCCTGTATGTTTCTGTGATCACACCACGTCTCGTTAGCCATAAGGCATACGCCCCCGCCCCTCTTCTTACCAGAAAGATGTTTGTTTCTGTCGGCGTGGGGCAAAAAAGTATTTAGTCAGCCACCAATTGTGCAAGTTCTCCCACTTAAAAAGATGAGAGAGGCCTGTAATTTTCATCATAGGTACATTTCAACTATGACAGACGAAATGAGAGAAAAAATCCAGAAAATCACATTGTAGTATATTTAATGAATTTATTTGCAAATTATTGTGGAAAATAAGTATTTGGTCACCTACAAACAAGCAGGATTTTTGGCTCTCACAGATCTGTAACTTCTTCTTTAAGATGCTCCTCTGTCCTCCACTCGTTACCTGTATTAATGGCACCTGTTTCAACTTGTTATCAGTATAAAAGACACCTGTCCACAACCTCAAACAGTCACACTCCAAACTCCACTATGGCCAAGACCAAAGAGCTGTCAAAGGACACCAGAAACAAAATGGTAGACCTGCACCAGGCTGGGAAGACTGAATCTGCAATAGGTAAGCAGCTTGGTTGGAAAAAATCAACTGTGGGAGCAATTATTAGGAAATGGAAGACATACAAGGGGTCAAAATGATCACAAGAACGGTGAGCAAAAATCCCAGAACCACACGTGGAGACCTAGTGAATGACCCGCAGAGAGCTGGGACCAAAGTAACAAAGCCTACCATCATTAACACACTACTCCGCCAGGGACTCAAATCCTGCAGTGCCAGACGTGTCCCCCTGCTTAAGCCAGTACATGTCCAGGCCTGTCTGAAGTTTGCTAGAGCATTTGGATGATCCAGAAGACGATTGGGAGAATGTCATATGGTCAGATGAAACCAAAATATAACATTTTGGTAAAAACTCAACTCGTCGTGTTTGGAGGACAAAGAATGCTGAGTTGCATCCAAAGAACACCATACCTACTGTGAAGCATGGGGGTGGAAACATCATGCTTTGGGGCTGTTTTTCTGCAAAGGGACCAGGACAACTGATCCGTGTAAAGGAAAGATTGAATGGGGCCATGTATCATGAGATTTTGAGTGAAAACCTCCTTCCATCAGCAAGGGCATTGAAGATGAAATGTGTCTGGGTCTTTCAGCATGACAATGATCCCAAACACACCGCCCGGGCAACGAAGGAGTGGCTTCGTAAGAAGCATTTCAAGGTCCTGGAGTGGCCGAGCCAGTCTCCAGATCTCAACCCAATAGAACATCTTTGGAGGGAGTTGAAAGTCTGTGTTGCCCAGCAACAGCCCCAAAACATCACTGCTCTACAGGAGATCTGCATGGAGGAATGGGCAAAAATACCAGTAACAGTGTGTGAAAAACTTGTGAAGACTTATGGAAAAGGTTTGACCTCTGTAATTGCCAACAAAGGGTATATAACAAAGTACTGAGATAAACTTTTGTTATTGACCAAATACTTATTTTCCAACATAATTTGCAAATAAATTAATAAAAAAATCCTACAATGTGATTTTCTGGATTTTTTTTCTCATTTTGTCTGTCATAGTTGAAGTGTACCTGTTACGGATACAGTTATCCTGTGTGTGTTTCTTTTCTCTCCTTCTCCCCTCTCAGGTGAAAATCATCACTCCCCTAATCAGTCAACATACAATCATCAATCAGAAGACACACCTCCTCCTATTTCCTGACCTATCACAGTTCCTTCCCCATGGTTTAAAAACCCCATCATTTGTTTGTTCTAGAGCTCAGCACAGCTCTATCTCTCTGTAAATGCCATGTCTGTAGGTCTCTGTGTTTCACTCTCGCGTTGTGTCTTAACCTCTCTTTTGTTTAAGCACCTCATAGCACTTTGTCATCACCTGTGAGTATTGTTTTTGGTTATGGTGTTTTTGTTGCTGGTGGGAAAGGGGGGAAACCAAGACAAGTCGCCCATGGGCATACACTACCCGTAGGTGAACTTTGTTAAATACACTAGTTAGAACTGGGCGGACCACCCACTGTATTTTTGGTTAGTTAGTTAGCTGTTGTTAAAGTAGGCTAGTCTAGCTTAGGGGTGTTTTTGAATACTTATTGTTTCTTTCCTTGGGTCCAGCTCAGCCCCTTTTCCTGCTCCCCCATTTCCGTGTGTTTATAAATAAACCTAGAGTTTGACGGTAGATTTCTGTTGTCGTGGTTATTTCGTTCACACTTTTACTTTGTCACAATAATAATTTGCATGAGTTATGTTACGAGTCTCATTACCATCCCCCCCTAGACTGTCGGGCCAAAAGGGATTCGTAACAGTACCTATGATGAAAATTACAGGCCTCTCTCATCTTTTTAAGTGGGAGAACTTGCACAATTGGTGGCTGACTAAATACTTTTTTTGTCCCACTGTAAATAGGTAGATAGTTAGATAGGAAAATAGGTAGCTAATCTATTTAGAAGCAGAAAAACAAGCACCAAATGCGCTGTTTCGGTAAAAGTATGGTCAAACCATTTCTTAGGTTTAGATAAGGCAAGGAGAGTAAATACAAATCTCACAATCTTTCCACTACGACGTCCTCCTCTTTGACCTCTCATTGTTTCCTTCAATCTCAGTGGATATGAAGGTTTCTATTCTTCACCTGCCCCTGGGCCTTGTACACACTCCTGCCGTATTTCAACTAAAGCGGTATTGAAAATTGCAAGATTGTCCCCTCTCCTATTTCTGAGGCATTGATCAGATTTTTTGTCTTTAATTAAAGGGGAAGTTCACCCCAAAAGCCCTTTATGACACTTGCCTGGCTGTTTGTCAGTACCCCAGTTTAATGTAAAAAGTATAAAAAAAACAAATACCTACTTCATGCCAGTGCAAAGTCTTCCATATAGTCTGTAATCCATCAGATAATCTTCTAGTCCGTAATCCATCAGATAATCTTCTAGTCCGTAATCCATCAAATAATCTTCTAGTCCGTAATCCAGCAGATACCCTTCTAGTCCGTAATCCATCAGATACTCTTCTAGTCCGTAATCCATCAGATACCCTTCTAGTCCGTAATCCATCAGATACCCTTCTAGTCCGTAATCCGTAATACTCTTCTTCGTGGTTCTAAAATGGATAATTACAGGAGGCAGGATGAAGGAGTGTTCAGTGTTCAAGAAAGGAAATCAGAAATGAAATCAAAACGAAAGTAAGAAAACAAGGATCAAATCAAATCAGAGTTTATTTGTCACGTGCACCGAATGAAATGCTTATACTTACAGGCTCTAAACAAAAAGTTATTAGGTGAAGAATAGGTAAGTAAAGAAATAAAAACTACAGTACAAAGACAGTGAAAAATAACAGTAGCAAGGATATATACAGTAGTGAGGCTATATACAGTAGCGAGGCTATATACAGTAGCGAGGCTATATACAGTAGCGAGGCTATATACAGTAGCGAGGCTATATACAGTAGCGAGGCTATATACAGTAGCGAGGCTATATACAGTAGCGAGGCTATATACAGTAGCGAGGCTATATACAGTAGCGAGGCTATATACAGTAGCGAGGCTACATACAGACACAGGTTAGTCGAGCTGTTTAATGTAGTATGTACATGTAGATATGGTTAAAGTGACTATGCATATATGATGAACAGAGAGTAGCAGTAGCGTAAAAGAGGGGTTGGCGGGTGGTGGGTGGCGGGACACAAAATCCTGGAGGGCAGCAGTATACCCCCGGGGATGCGTTGGGCACCCTCTGGAGAGCCCTGTGGTTGCAGGCAGTGCAGTTTCCATGCCAAGCACTGATACATTCCGACAGGATGTTCTCAAAAGGTTGCTGAGGGTCTTAGGGGCCAAGCCGGATTTATTCAGCCTCCTGATGTTGAAGAGACGCTGTTGCTCCTTCTTCACCACACTGTCTGTGTGGTTGGACCATTTCAGATCGTCAGTGATGTGTACGCAGAGGAACTTGAAGCTTTTCACTCCAATGCGGTCCAGTCGATGTGGATAGAGACGTGCTCTTTCTGCGGTTTCCTGAAGACCCCGATCAGCTCCTTCATTTTGTTGAGAGGTTATTTTCATGGCACCACTCTGCTAGGGCCCTCACCTCCTCCCTGTAGGCTGTCTCATCATTGTTGGTAATCAGGCCTACAACTGATGTGTCATCTGCAAACTCGATGATTGAGTTCAGGCATGCATGGCCACGCAGTCATGGGTGAACAGGGAGTACAGGAGGGGGCTGAGCATGCATCCTTGTGGGGCCCCTGTGTTGAGGATCAGCGAAGTGAAGGTGTTGTTTCCTACCTTCACCAGCTGGGGGTGGCCCGTCAGGAAGTCCAGGACCCAGTTGCACAGGGCAGAGTTCAGACCCAGGGCTCTGAGCTTAATGATCAGCTTGGAGGGTACTATGGTGTTGAAGGCTGAGCTATAGTCAATGAACAGCATTCTTACATAGGTATTGCTCTTGTCCAGATGGGATAGGGCAGTGTGCAGTTGATGGCCATTGCATCGTCTGTGGACCTATTGGGCGGATATGCAACTTGAAGTGGCTCTAGGGTGTCAGGTAAGGTAGAGGTGATATGATCCTTAACTAGCCTCTCAAAGCACTTCATGATGACGGAAGTGAGTGCTACGAGACGATAGTCATTTAGTTTAGTTACCTTTGCTTTCTAGGGTACAGGAACAATGGTGGTCATCTTGCAGCAAGTGGGGACAGCAGACTGGTAAAGGGAGATTGAATATGTTCATAAACACACCAGCCAGCTGGTCTGCACATGCTCTCAGGATGCGCCTCGGGCTGCCGTCTGGGCCGACAGACGTGCGAGGGTTAACACGTTTAAATGTCTTATTCACGTCAGTCAAGGAGATCGAGAGCCCACAGTCCTTAAGAGCGGGCCGCGTCGGTGGCACTGTGTTATCTTCAGAGCAGGTGAAAAGGGTGTTTATCTTGTCCGGGAGCAAGATGTCGACTTGGCGGGTTTTCCCTGATTTTCTGTAGACCAAATACACTGCTGTTCAAAAGTTTGGGGTCACTTAGAAATGTCCTTGTTTTTGAAAGAAAAACAATTTTTCGTCCATTACAATAACATACATTTTAAACAATGTCTACACTGTATATGTTGTAAATCACTATTGTAGCTGGAAATGACTGATGTTCAATGGAATATCTACATAGGCATATAGAGGCCCGTTATCAGCAACTATCACTCCTGTGTGCCAATGGCACGTTGTGTTAGCTAATCCAGGTTTATAATTTAAAAGGCTTCCTGATCATTAGAAAACCAATTAAAGCAATTAAACTGGCCTTCATAGTCTAGTTGAGTATCTGGAGCATTAGCATTTGTGGGTTCGATTACAGCCTCAAAATGGCCAGAAACAAAGACCTTTCTTCTGAATCTCATCAGTCTATTCTGCTGTGAGAAATGAAGGCTATTCCATGCTAGAAATTGCCAAGAAACTGAAGATCTCGTACAGTGCTGTGTACTAATCCCTTCACAGAACAGCGCAAACTGGCTCTAACCAGAATAGAAAGAGGAGTGGGAGGCCCCAGTGCACAACTGAGCAAGAGGACAAGTACATTAGTGTCTGGTTTGAGAAACAGACTGGCAGCTTCATTAAATAGTACCCGCAAAACACCAGTCTCAATGTCAACAGTGAAGAGGCTGTTGATGTTGATCAATTTGCCTTTTAAATTAGTCTTTAAATTATACATTTGGCCACGTGCCATTAGAACACAGGAGTGATGGTTACTGATAATGGGTCTCTGTACGCCTATATAGATATTCCATAAAAAAATCAGCCGTTTCCAGCTACAATAGTCATTTACTACATTATTAACAATGTCTACACTGTATTTCTGATAAATTTGATGTTATTTTAAATGGACAAAAAACAAGGACATTTTTGAACGGTAAAGTCTCGTCTCCGAGCTTACGGTGTCGATATGATGCCTGAAGTCATTGATCAGCTGCGGTTGACCGTGTTCAGTGATCACTTTGTGGCCACTGACTACAATGGGCACCGGTTGAAACCGGGTTCTGTTCCCACCGTCGTTCCACCATAGACGGGAACGCTCCAATCATTCAAGGTTTGTTTCTCGATAGCTAAGTTGCTAACACCTGTAGTTGGACACCACAAAGTAATTAAAACCTTATTTGTTTTCCATTCCCTGAACTAATTTGTGGCGTTTTTAACTTATCTACTACTGTAACGGCTGTCCTACTGACTGTTTCGTTTATTTAGCTTGTGATGCAAGTCCCCTTTTCATTAGAATGTTACTGATAAGAAGTAGTATATTATTTTCTACTTGGCATCACAGTTTTCTGTAGTGCCATTGCTTGCATAAAATGACTTGCTCTAGTTAAGGTCCATTAGTAGGACACAGCCCTAGTCAGAACCATACTGATTAATATATGTCTCTGGCCCTAGCTGGTGCAGGAGTTGTCATGACAACAAACCAGCCAACCTTTACATTATTTACATTAAAACATTTAGAAAATCAGCTCCTGCCCTGAATTGACATGTAATGACCGACTGTTTTTTATCAGCCAACATCACCAATCACTCTTTCTGTTTCTACCTGCCTGGGATGGAATGGAAGAAGGAGAGGGGTGGTAGAACACCTGAGGATAGGACAATGAACCATACTGTCTTGGATTTGATATTTGTTCAATTTCTCACATCTTCCATCATTTTCTCTTTGTTTTTTTTGTTGTTGTTGTATTTTAATGTTGTTGAATTTGACCCTTTTTTCTCCCCAATTCCGTGGTATCCAATTGTTTAGTTGCTACTATCTTGTCTCATCGCTACAACTCCCATGCAGGCTCGGGAGAGACGAAGGTTGAAAGTCATGTGTCCTCCGATACACAACCCAACCAAGCCGCACTGCTTCTTATAACATAGCGCCATCCAACCCGGAAACCAGCTTTTCTCACCCTTTTTAAAGAAGGGGACTCAATGATCCTCGACTCATGCCACTTCCAATACATTTTCAGGAGGATGCAAGAAAAGACTCCATTTTTAAATGTTTTGTTATTCTGTTACACATCTTTCTGTAGATCCAGAAGCTATTTGGAATATTCCAAACAGACCAAGGAGTGTCTGAACAGAAGACATTCAAATTTAGAACCTGATTTATTCAAACTTGATTAGTCAAGCAGGCTGTTAAGCTGCGGGACATATAAACAGGTCATATACAAAGACCCAGACATCAAAATAGACACACCAGACGTACTTCCCAACATCGCCCTGGTGGACACCAGACCTACCTCCCAACATCACCCTGGTGGACACCAGACCTACCTCCCAACATCGCCCTGGTGTACCCCAGACCTACCTCCCAACATCACCCTGGTGGACACCAGACGTACTTCCCAACATCACCCTGGTGTACCCCAGACCTACCTCCCAACATCACCCTGGTGGAAACCAGACCTACCTCCCAACATCACCATGGTGGAAACCAGACCTACCTCCCAACATCACCCTGGTGGACACCAGACCTACCTCCCAACATCACCCCGGTGGACACCAGACCTACCTCCCAACATCACCCTGGTGGACACCAGACCTACCTCCCAACATCACCCTGGTGGACACCAGACCTACCTCCCAACATCACCCTGGTGGAAACCAGGCCTACCTCATAACATCACCCTGGTGGACACCAGACGTACCTCCCAACATCACCCTGGTGGAAACCAGACCTACCTCATAACATCACCCTGGTGGACACCAGACCTACCTCATAACATCACCCTGGTGTACCCCAGACCTACCTCCCAACATCACCCCGGTGGACACCAGACCTACCTCCCAACATCACCCTGGTGTACCCCAGACCTACCTCCCAACATCACCATGGTGGACACCAGACCTACCTCCTAACATCACCCCGGTGGACAACAGACCTTCCTCCCAACATCACCCCGGTGGACACCAGACCTACCTCCCAACATCACCCCGGTGGACACCATACCTACCTCCCAACATCACCCTGGTGGACACCAGACCTACCTCCCAACATCACCCTGGTGGACACCAGACGTACCTCCCAACATCACCTTGGTGAACACCAGACCTACCTCCCAACAACACCATGTCGTTCCCAGTTGGTCCTGGGCATTGTAAATAAAGTCTCCCACACACCAGGATTGATGAGAGACGAGATATCGGAGTGTTTAGTTACACACATGGCATCTTCTGCTGCATCGTCAGTCTGATGTTCTACCTCCTCCATTATCAGAATATGCTGGTCCCACAGCCAAGACATTAACTGTATGTTGGAAGAGGTAGGCATCTCCCGCATCTGCACCACCAGTTACCGTGTGTTCTGGGAAGAGCCTGTGTTTTCCTTGACTTCTGCTAACTCATTTATCTCGGTCAGCCCACAAATGGAACAACTCAACCTTAATATAATCCGTCTCAAACCGATATGGCTCAAGAGTACCATTCGGAAAATAAGGCTGGTCTCCAATTTCTTCTTTGTTCTCGATCTGACGTTCTTTACTCTAATTCAATTTGATGAAGTCAGCAAATACTGTGAGTGAGAACAGAAATGTATTGTTTACGTGCTTCAACCACACCCACCTCGGAAGTCCCAACCTCGGTCCTGACTTGCAACACGCATTAATCTAATTCCCGGATTTCAAAATGAAAATAACAAAATACATTGGTAAAAATGTGCCTACTAAAATAAGTTGGCTGAGAAATTGTGCAGAGAAAGTCATTACAAGGACTATTGTGGTCATGGGAGGCCAGAGCAGTGTGTTTGGGAGGTATTTATGATGGACTTAGAATCAGCTTATTACCTAGATCTAAATACTCAAGCAATGGACCTAAAAACTGTATTAGGTACTGACTAACGACTAGCCAAGTGTTATAAAGGGCCCAGAAGTGTTTTTGGGTGAACTTCCCCTTTAAATCCCCCCTGACTTCTAAAGGAAGTGATCCTGTTTTATCAGCAGCCCTGAATATTGTCTTCCAAACGCCTTCTCCAAGCCCCAAGAGCTTCTGGGTGGAGTGTATTGCTTGAACAAAGAGAACGGAGAACCGCAATATTTTATTGATCTATTTATCAAGGTATTCTCCTATTGAGAATAAAAATGCAGTGCTTCTACATCTGCATTGCTTGCTGTTCGGGGTTTTAGGCTGGGTACAAGCACTTTGCGACATCCACTGATGTAAAAAGGGCTTTATAAATCGATTTGATTTGATAAAAGAAAGCAATAGAAATTCGTAAAGACACTGTTATCAGAGTCACGCGAGGACAACTACACCACTATGGAACACTTACAGGCAACGGGACAGAGAAACAGCACATATGCAGTCCGCTATAATCATCATCACTCCTGTGAGAATCCATTGAAACTCTAAAGGTGTGTGCCACTTCTCAGCAACTTGAATGTAGAGTGTGAGACAGAACGATAGAGCGAAATGTAATGTCACTACGGTCTCTCGCTTATGATTGGATTGAATGGAATAAATAAGGAACACAACTGTGTGTGTTGAGAGTCACCAGTGTTGGATCATGGGTAATCTCCATTGAACAGAGGGGTCCAGCACAACCAGGGGCCTGTCTCTTGTATGACTTGCCTAAGGTGCCTGCATTCCTCTCCCAAGGTGCAGTGACTTTACTAGAAACTGTGTCAGCTGGAACCTGAATACATAGATGAATTTCTTTAATCTACACTCAAAAAAGGTGCTATCTAGAACCTAAAAGGGTTATTCAGATGTCCCCATAGGAGAACCCTTTGGAGAACCATTTTTGGTTCCAGGTAGAACCCTTTGGGGTTTTCACAGAGGGTTCTACATGGAACCTAAAAGGGTTCTACCTGGAACCAAAAACGGTTCCCTTATGGGGACAGCCGAAGTACCCTTTTGGAACCCTTTGTTCTAAGAGTGTAGCAATAGTTCACCTCTATGAAATGGGGAGACTCACTATTTACAACACATTATTCCCATAACTATGAAATGTTTGGTCAAACATCCATCTTTCTTTTTTATGTATGCAGAAATAGGAGTCAGGGTTTTGATGGAATACTTTCGCAGCCTGTGTGTGTGTGTGTGGGTGCATGCGCATGTGTGTGTGTGTGTGTGTGTGTGTGTGTGTGTGCGTGTTTGTGTGTGTGTGTGAGAGATATGGAAGTCTAGCCAAATTTCAAGGCAGACTGCCCTTGCTAAATTTAGGAGCTGTAATTCATTCATCACCCAGTTAGGGAATGCACAAGAGATGCCCATTTCTCTCCCCAGGTGTTGGATCTGTCCTTCAGGGTCCACGGCCATGACTTTGAAACAGTCTACTGAACAAGATTTCAACAAATCTACAGGCTGGCTGGCATTTTGTGATCTCCTTGAGTGTATCCCAAATGGCAGCCTATTTCCTATATAGTCCATGACTGTTGACCAGAGCCCTATCAAAAGTAGTGCACTATATACAGAATAGGGTGCCATTTCTGACTCATTCACAATAATGTAAAGTTGTCTGAGTATTAAATGTTGATATGAATCATAATCAAAAATCAGGAGAGGCTCTTCTAATAGACGTATCCCTTCTGAAAGGAGACTATATAATATCAACGTGTAAAAACCAAGTGATGGGTTCACGCTCCATGCTACATATTGATCAGAGACCGTTGTGGAGTAAATCTTACTGCCGCTTTAAATCTAACATGGACGCGACACAGGCTCTCAAGTTTACATGAATGACCCCACCACAAGCTAACTACATCACTGTTATGGGACTACAACTATCTAAGGAAGTATATATTTCATTAGACAGAATAAAGCCAGAATAAAATGGCAATGGGTGAAGAAATTAAACACCATGTCTGTGCACCAAATGGCAGCCTAATCTCTATTTAGCTATTGCACTCATTTTGCCCAGCACCCAATGGGACCTGGACAAAAGGAGTGCACTAAGAAGGCAGTAGGGTACACCAGGTAGAGGAATGTAGCATGTTACCTTGAAGTGTGAGTGAGGGAGTGGGTGCTGGGTCGGAATTGAAGGCTGACCATCCAACCAATGAACCATCTGTCACAAATGTAATTTCTCCATCCTTCTATCCTTCCTTCCTTCCCTCCATCCCATCCGTCAAGGAGTAGAAAGGAGAAGAAGCGAGGGATGAGAAGGAGTGTGGGACATGAGGAAAGGGTGTGAGTGGTATGCCCTTGAAACAACACAGATAAGACACGTCTACGTCGCCTCTGGAATAGAAAATGGCTGAGATGTTCTATATATTTTTCTGATAGCAACACAATGAATCAACAACATGGAGAGAAACAATCAGGGACTCTGCAAGCTGGGTCTGGCAGATAAATAATAAATGACCCAGTGTTTTAGGCCAATAGAAAACAGGTTTATTTTGACAGCACACAGATTAAGAGGGCCATTTATGTAGACATCTACATACCAAACTGCACTCTATTTCCTACGGGTAAAAAGTACTGCACTTTATAGGAAATAGGGTGCAATTTGGGATGCAGACATAGCGCGACATATTGATTGGGATACCACTTAGCCGAGAGAACCCAGCCAAGCCACTGACTGACAGTGGGTGCAGAATGTGCCTACAGGATGATTGAATCAGGAATTCAAGTGTTTTATTTTAGTTGCAATTAGCCTGGAATCCAGTTCCACCATTGTTAACAGAGGATATCAATTTGGATTCCAAGATTAGTTAGAATGACACCGTGACTTGGCCCAACAACTTTCCTCTGCATTTCACCCTGTAGGGTTAATATGCTTACTAGCTGAATTAGCACATTAGCTAATCATTCTATCATGTTACCTAATGCATTGATTCACGGTTTATTAACGTACCCTTATTGGAAAATTATACCTGTGGTAGATCAGGGTGTGTGTTTCTTCTTATACATAGGTAGTTCCTGGTTCCTGGATCTAGATGTATATCTCCAATTATAAACTTGGTGGTTCGAGCCCTGAATGCTGATTGGCTGACAGCCGTGGTATATCACACTGTATACCACGGGTATGACAAAACATTCATTTTTACTGCTCTAATTACGTTGGTAACAAGTTTATAATAGCAATAAGGCACCTCTGGAGCTTGTGGTATATGGCCAATATACCACGGCTAAGGGCTGTGTCCAGGCACTCCGCGTTGCGTCGTGCTTAAAAACAGCCCTTAGTCGTGGTGTATTGGCCATATACCACACCCCCTCAGGCCTTATTGCTTAATTATAAATGATTATTCTAATGGTCATGGAATGAAAGCAATATGGTTTGCTGTGTTTGCATAACACTGACTCAATTATCGTAGTTCCCCTTCAATGGCATTAATTGATGTGAAATTAGCCTCTAGCTCTGAGCTTATTATTATCAGACAATTACACTGCAGAAATAAAAAATGAGACACCATTTATTTGAGCGATTTCACACCCCAGAAAACAGATGACAGATATTTGGTGAGAAATGACTTAGGGTGGAGCTACTGAGTAAGAATAACACACTCCTTATTCCTTAAACGTCTCAATGTCATCCTGCATGATTGTATGGGATCTCGTAAAATAACCGCAATCTAACACCCAAGGTTTTGTGGGTATTATATCTCCTGGCTTAGAACACAATTTGAGTTGAACATTCACAGCAAATTGACAAACATTTCATAACAAGGACCACACCCCTGCCAAGTTATTACAATTGTCTGTTATTGTTGGTTATCCCCTTCCAGACATTTAACATGTCCAATAGGGTGGCATCAACATTACCGAGCAGAACTGAAAATGAGTGAAAAGCCATCAGGCATTTGATAATAACGTGCTCGTAACAAATGTGATATTTAGTCCCTGGGTGAAAGGCGGTAGCCTCATCACACCTCCCAGCAGCAACGTACCCCTGCGCCCATCCTCTTATCCCATCCAGTCCGGTCCAGTGGACATGATGTTGGTAGTGAGAGGTCAGTGGCGGTGGTGTAATAATGCATGGGCGGGCAGTACATGCTCAGTACCCCTGGAGGATGGATTACACACAGCTTTAATCGTCACAGCGATAATCATCTATGGCAGAAAACAAAGGGAGGAAGTTGACAGATAGCTATTTGCAAGTCAGTCTCTCTGATTAATCACTGTCGGTATCTAAAGAGTAGGTTGATAAGGGGATGGAGAGAGGAGGGGATGAGGGAGAAGGGGATGAGAGAGGAGGGGATGAGGGAGAAGGCTATGGAGTAATTGACAGTCTGAAGATGTCAATAACACACTCTCATCTCTGTTTGTGTTGATTACATAGTATGAGGATGTTGCTTGTTTTGAGTAAATAGTATGTGGATTTTGTTTGTTTTGATTAAATAGTATGTGGATTTTGTTTGTTTTGATTAAATCGTATGTGGACACTGTTTGTGTTGATTACATAGTATGAGGATGTTGCTTGTTTTGAGTACATAGTATGTGGATTTTGTTTGTTTTGATTAAATAATATGTGGATTTTGTTTGTTTTGATTAAATAGTATGTGGATTTTGTTTGTTTTGATTACATAGTATGAGGATGTTGTTTGTTTTGATTACATAGTATGTGGATGTTGCTTGTTTTGAATACATAGCATCTGGATTTTGTTTGTTTTGATTAATTGGTATGTGGATTTTGTTTGTTTTGAATGAATAATATGTGGATTTTGTTTGTTTTCAATAAATAGTATGTGGATTCTGTTTGTTTTGATTAAATAGTATGTGGATTCTGTTTGTTTTGATTACATAGAATGCTGATGTTGTTTGTTTTGATTACATAGAATACTGATGTTGTTTGTTTTGATTAAATAGTATGTGGATTTTGTTTGTTTTGATTAAATCGTATGTGGACACTGTTTGTGTTGATTACATAGTATGAGGATGTTGCTTGTTTTGAGTACATAGTATGTGGATTTTGTTTGTTTTGATTAAATAATATGTGGATTTTGTTTGTTTTGATTAAATAGTATGTGGATTTTGTTTGTTTTGATTACATAGTATGAGGATGTTGTTTGTTTTGATTACATAGTATGTGGATGTTGCTTGTTTTGAATACATAGCATCTGGATTTTGTTTGTTTTGATTAATTGGTATGTGGATTTTGTTTGTTTTGAATGAATAATATGTGGATTTTGTTTGTTTTCAATAAATAGTATGTGGATTCTGTTTGTTTTGATTAAATAGTATGTGGATTCTGTTTGTTTTGATTACATAGAATGCTGATGTTGTTTGTTTTGATTACATAGAATACTGATGTTGTTTGTTTTGATTACATAGACTGCTGATGTTGTTTGTTTTTATTACATAGAATGCTGATGTTGTTTATTTTGATTACATAGTATGCCAATGTTGTTTTTCCTTGTCTGGAATGGAATCATGTTTGATTAGCCTAATTGCCACATCACCACAAGTTTTGACATTTGGTATTAAGAATAAGCATTTGTATCTGCATCAAAGTACAGAAATCTGCCTGTACTCTGTGTAATTACCAATATATGGTGTCTTACTCTGAACCTGCACAGATGCGCCAAGTACATTTCTCCATAAGGAATAATAAAGTTGTATTGAATTGATCAAATTCAATTGATTGAGTTCACACACACTGCTTTTTATTCCCACACAACTCTTAGCTAACTAATTTCACATCATTATCATCATGGATGGAAATCTCATGTCACGTTCTGACCTTAGTTCCTTTGTTTTTGTCTTTGTTTTAGTATGGTCAGGGCGTGAGTTGGGTTGGGCAGTCTATGTTTGTTTTTGTCTTTGTTTTAGTATGGTCAGGGCGTGAGTTGGTTTGGGCAGTCTATGTTTGTTTTTGTCTTTGTTTTAGTATGGTCAGGGCGTGAGTTGGGTTGGGCAGTCTATGTTTGTTTTTGTCTTTGTTTTAGTATGGTCAGGGCGTGAGTTGGTTTGGGCAGTCTATGTTTGTTTTTGTCTTTGTTTTAGTATGGTCAGGGCGTGAGTTGGGTTGGGCAGTCTATGTTTGTTTTTGTCTTTGTTTTAGTATGGTCAGGGCGTGAGTTGGTTTGGGCAGTCTATGTTTGTTTTTGTCTTTGTTTTAGTATGGTCAGGACGTGAGTTGGGTTGGGCAGTCTATGTTTGTTTTTGTCTTTGTTTTAGTATGGTCAGGGCGTGAGTTGGGGTGGGCAGTCTATGTTTGTTTTTGTCTTTGTTTTAGTATGATCAGGGCGTGAGTTGGGGTGGGCAGTCTATGGTTGTTTTTGTCTTTGTTGTAGTGTGGTCAGGGCGTGAGGTGGGGTGGGCAGTCTATGTTTGTTTTTGTCTTTGTTGTAGTATGGTCAGGGCGTGAGTTGGGGTGGGCAGTCTATGTTTGTTTTTGTCTTTGTTGTAGTGTGGTCAGGGCGTGAGTTGGGGTGGGCAGTCTATGTTTGTTTTTCTATGTTGGGTTTTGAGTTCGGCCTAGTATGGTTCTCAATCAGAGGCAGCTGTCAATATTGTTGTCCCTGATTGAGAATCATACTTAGGTAGCCTGGGTTTAACTTTTGGTTTGTGGGTGTTTGTTTTCCGTGTATGTGTTTGTTGCCACACGGTACTGTTTCGGTTTCGTTCGTTTCACGTTTATTGTTTTGTAGTGTTCAGTTTATGTCTTCAAATAAACGTTATGGACACTTACCACGCTGCGCATTGGTCCTCCGATCCTTCTCGCTACTCATCCTCAGAAGAGGAGGAGGAATGCCGTTACATCTCACTTAACTGTCTCAGGTGTAAATTAAGAACGTATCTCGTACATCTATCTATAAGGGGTTTCACATCTGGAAAACTGCATGGCCTATAAGGACACAGGGCGGACCCAGATGCAGACACGGGAGGCAGATGGTTAGAGTCTCTGATATTTATTAGTATCCAAGAGGCAGGCAAGAGAATGGTTGTGGACAAGCAAAAGATCATAACAAAGTCCAGGAGGTACAGAGTGGCAGGCAGGCTCGAGGTCAGGGCAGGCAGTATGGTCCAGCAGGCGGATTCAGAGTCGAGGCAGGCAAGGGTCAAAACCCGGGAGGACTAGCAAAAGAGAGATAAGAAAAAGCAGGAGCACAGAAAAACACACTGGTTGACTTGACAAGAGAAGATGAACTGGCACAGAGAGACAGGAACCACAGAGATAAATACAAAGGGGAAAATAAGTGACCCTTGGAGGGGGTGGAGACAATCACAAGGACAGGTGAAACAGATCAACAGATTGTTGCTGGTGATTCTCTGATCCACCTCTACGCAGACGACACCATTCTGTATAATTCTGGCCCTTCTTTGGACACTGTGTTAACAAACCTCCAAACGAGCTTCAATGCCATACAACACTTCTTCCGTGGCTTCCAACTGCTCTTAAACGCGAGTAATTTTTTCAGTGCCCAATTTTTCAGTTTTTAATTTGTTAAAAAAGTTTGAAATATCAAATAAATGTCGTTCCACTTCATGATTGTATCCCACTTGTTGTTGATTCTTCACAAAAAATACAGTTTTATATCTTTATGTTTGAAGCCCGAAATGTGGCAAAAGTTCGCAAAGTTCAAGGGGGCCGAATACTTTCGCAAGGCACTGTACATATCCATGTCTCATTAAATTTATATAGATGGTTGACATCTAGTGGAACCCCTAGGAAGTGCAACATCATTAATTTCTCAAGGGGATTTCATTGGGAACTGTGGTGATTACATACCAAGCTCAGATTTCTCACTTCCTGTTTTGATTTCTCCTCAGTATTTTGCCTGCCATATGAGTTCTGTTATACTCACAGACATCATTCAAACAGTTTTAGAAACTTTAGAGTGTTTTCTATCCAATACTAATAACAATATGCATATATTAGTAACTGAGACTGAGTAGCAGACCGTTTACTTTGGGAAACTTATTCATCCAAGCTACTCAATACTGCCCCCCAGCCATAAGAAGTTTTAAGGGGTCTTTGGCCTGGTTTTCTAACTACCTCTCTCAAAGAGTGCAATGTGTAAAAAGTCAGAACATCTGTTGTCTCAGCCACTGGCTGTCACAAAGGGAGTACCCTAAGGCTCGATCCTAGGCCCCACGCTCTTCTCAATTTACATCAACAACATAGCTCCGTCAGTAGGATGCTCTCTCATCCATTTATATGCAGATGATACAGTCTTATACTCAGCTGACCCCTTCCTGGATTTTGTGTTAAACACTCTACAACAAAGCTTTCTTAGTTCCCAACAAGCTGTCTTTGCCCTTAAACCTTGTTCTGAACACCTCCAAAACAAAGGTCATGTGGTTCGGTAAGAAGAACGACCTCAGAGCAGGGGTGGGCAATTCCAATCCTCGAGGGCCTGATTTTTATCACAGTGTTGCCCCAGCCCCAGCTAAGACACCTCCAAAAATCACCTAATGATGATCTTCAGTTTAGAAGGACATTTGATTAATCAGCTGTGTTTACTAGGGATGGAGAAAAAGTGTGACACCAATCAGGCCCCCGAGGACTGGAGTTGCCCATCCCTGTAGTCACCTCAAACATTTACTTGGGAGATTGGCAAGACGGTACACTGTCCTTCTCTCAGCACATATCCAAGCTACAGGCTAAGGTTGAATCTAGACTTGGTTTCCTCTATTGTAATCACTTCTCTTTCACCCCAGCTGCCAAACTAACCCTGATTCAGATGACCATCCTACCCATGCTAGATTACGGATACGCAATTTATAGATCGGCAGGTAAGGGTGCTCTCGAGTGGCTAGATGTTCTTTACCATTCTGCCTTCAGATTTGCCACCAATGCTCCTTGTAGGACACATCACTGCCCTCTATACTCCCATACTCCTCTGTAAACTGGTCGTCTCTGAAACTCGTCACAAGATCCACTGGTTAATGCTTATTTATAAAAGCCTGTTAGGCCTCACTCCCCCATATCTGAGATATAGTGGGGTAAAAAAGTATTTAGTCAGCCACCAATTGTGCAAGTTCTCCCACTAAAAAGATGAGACATGCCTGTAATTTTCATCATCGGTACACTTCAACTATGAGACAAAATGAGAAAAAAAATTCCAGAAAATCACATTGCAGTATTTTTTATGAATTTATTTGCAAATTATGGTGGAAAATAAGTATTTGGTCAATAACAAAAGTGTATCTCAATACTTTGTTATATACCCTTTGTTGGCAATGACAGAGGTCAAACGTTTTCTGTAAGTCTTCACAAGGTTTTCACACACTGTTGCTGGTATTTTGGCCCATTCCAAAATACCAGATCTGGAAACTGGCTAGGCCACTCCAGGACCATGAAATGCTTCTTACGAAGCCACTCCTTCGTTGCCTGGGCGGTGTGTTTGGGATCATTGTCATGCTGAAAGACCCAGCCACGTTTCATCTTCAATGCCTTTGCTGATGGAAGGAGGTTTTCACTCAAAATCTCACGATACATGGCCCCATTCATTCTTTCCTTTACACGGATCCGTCGTCCTGGTCCCTGTGCAGAAAAACAGCACCAAGGCATGATGTTTCCACCCCCATGCTTCACAGTAGGTATGGTGTTCTTTGGATGCAACTCAGCATTCTTTGTCCTCCAAACACGACGAGTTGAGTTTTTACCAAAAAGTTATATTTTGGTTTCATCTGACCATATGACATTCTCCCAATCTTCTTCTGGATCATCCAAATGCTCTCTGGCAAACTTCAGACAGGCCTGGACATGTACTGGCTTAAACAGGGGGACACGTCTGGCACTGCAGGATTTGAGTCCCTGGCGGCGTAGTGTGTTAATGATGGTAGGCTTTGTTACTTTGGTCCCAGCGCTCTGCAGGTCATTCACTAGGTCCCCCCGTGTGGTTCTGGGATTTTTGCTCACCGTTCTTGTGATCATTTTGACCCCACGGGGTGAGATCTTGCGTGGAGCCCCAGATCGAGGGAGATTATCAGTGGGCTTGTATGTCTTCCATTTCCTAATAATTGCTCCCACAGTTCTTCAAACCAAGCTGCCTACCTATTGTCTATTCCACTGGTGCAGGTCTACAATTTCGTTTCTGGTGTCCTTTGACAGCTCTTTGGTCTTGGCCATAGTGGAGTTTGGAGTGTGACTGTTTGAGGTTGTGGACAGGTGTCTTTTTTACTGATAGCAAGTTCAAACAGGTGCCATTAATACAGGTAACGAGTGGAGGACAGAGGAGCCTCTTAAAGAAGAAGTTACAGGTCTGAGAGAGCCAGAAATCTTGCTTGTTTGTAGGTGACAAATACTTATTTTCCACCATAATTTGCAAATAAATTCATTAAAAATCCTACAATGTGATTTTCTGGATTTTTTTTCTAATTTTGTCTGTTATAGTTGAAGTGTACCTATGATGAAAATTGTTTTTCTCATCTTTTTAAGTTGGAGAACTTGCACAATTGGTGGCTGACTAAATACTTTTTTGCCCCACTGTACCTACTGTAGCCCTCATCCCGTTCTGCCAGTCACATTCTGTTAAATGTACCCAAAGCACACACATCCCTGGGTCATCCTCTTTTCAGTTCGCTGCAGCTAGCGACTGGAATGAGCTCCATAAAACACTCAAACTGGACAGTTTTATCTCCATCACTACATTCAAAGACTCAATCATGGACACTCTTACTGACAGTTGTGGCTTCTTCGAGTGATGTTTTGTTGTCTGTAACTTCTTGCCCTTTGTGCTGTTGTCTGTGTCCAGTAATATTTGTACCATGTTTTGAGCTGATGTCGTGTTGTGTTGCTACCATGTTGTTGTCATGTGTTGCCATGTGTTGCTGCCATGCTGTGCTGTTGTCTTAGGTTTCTCTTTATGTAGTGTTGTGGTGTCTCTCTTGTCGTGACGTGTGTTTAGTCCTAGATTTTTATTTATATCCCAGCCACTGTTCCAGCAGGAGGTCTTTTGACTTTCGGTAGTCCGTCAATGTAATTAAGAATTTGTTCTTAACTGACTTCCCTTCTTCTACATTCTTTAGAACAGTGGAACAGCCAACATTCTGTCTTCTACATTCTTTAGAACAGAGCAACATTCTGTCTTCTACATTCTTTAGAACAGAACAACATTCTGTCATCTACATTCTTCAGAACAGTGGCACAGCCAACATTCTGTCTTCTACATTCTTTAAAACAGAGCAACAGTCTGTCTTCTACATTCTTTAGAACAGTGGCACAGCTAACATTCTGTCTTCTACATTATTTAGAACAGAGCAACATTCTGTCTACTACATTCTTTAGATTATAGCAACATTCTGTCTTCTACATTCTTCAGAACAGTGGCACAGCCAACATTCTGTCTTCTACATTCTTTAAAACAGAGCAACAGTCTGTCTTCTACATTCTTTAGAACAGTGGCACAGCTAACATTCTGTCTTCTACATCATTTAGAACAGAGCAACATTCTGTCTACTACATTCTTTAGATTAGAGCAACATTCTGTCTTCTACATTCTTTAGAACAGTGGCACAGCTAACAATCTGTCTTCTACATTCTTTAGAACAGTGGCGCAGCCAACATTCTGTCTTCTACATTATTTAGAACAGTGGCACAGCCAACATTCTGTCTTCTACATTCTTTAAAACAGTGGCACAGCCAACATTCTGTCTTCTACATTATTAAGAACAGTGGCACAGCCAACATTCTGTCTTCTACATTATTAAGAACAGTGGCACAGCCAACATTATGTCTTCTACATTATTTAGAACAGTGGCACAGCCAACATTCTGTCTTCTACTTTATTAAGAACAGTGGCACAGCCAACATTCTGTCTTCTACGTTCTTTAGAACAGAGCAACATTCTGTCTTCTACATTCTTTAGAATGCAACATTCTGTCTTCTACATTATTTAGAACAGAGCAACATTCTGTCTTCTACATTCTTTAGAACAGAGCAACATTCTGTTTTCTACACTCTTCAGAACAGTGGCACAGCCAACCTTCTGTCTTCTACATTCTTCAGAACAGTGGCACAGCCAACCTTCTGTCTTCTACATGATTTAGAACAGTGGCGCAGCCAACCATCTGTCTTCTACATTATTTAGAACAGTGGCACAGGCAACATTCTGTCTTCTACATTCTTTAGAACAGTGGCACAGACAACACTCTGTCTTCTACATTCTTTAAAACAGAGAAACATTCTGTCTTCTACATTCTTCAGAACAGTGGCACAGCCAACCTTCTGTCTTCTACATTATTTAGAACAGTGGCACAGCCAACCTTCTGTCTTCTACATTATTTAGAACAGTGGCACAGGCAACCTTCTGTCTTCTACATTCTTTAGAACAGTGGCACAGCCAACAATCTGTCTTCTACATTCTTTAAAACAGAGAAATATTCTGTCTTCTACATTCTTTAGATTAGAGCAACACTCTGTCTTCTACATTCTTCAGAACAGTGGCACAGCCAACCTTCTGTCTTCTACATTCTTTAGAACAGTGGCACAGCCAACATTCTGTCTTCTACATTCTTTAGAACAGTGGCAAAGCCAACACTCTGTCTTCTACATTCTTTAGAACAGAGCAACATTCTGTCTTCTACATTCTTTAGAACAGAGCACCATTCTGTCTTCTACATTCTTTAGAACAGTTGCACAGCCAACACTCTGTCTTCTACATGCTTTAGAGCAGTGCAACATTCTTTCTTCTACATTCTTTAGAACAGTGGCACAGCCAACATTCTGTCTTCTACATTCTTTAGAACAGAGCAACATTCTGTCTTCTACATTCTTCAGAACAGTGGCACAGCCAACCCTCTGTCTTCTACATTCTTTAGAACAGTTACACAGTCAACATTCTGTCTTCTACATTCTTTAGAACAGTGGCACAGCCAACATTCTGTCTTCTACATTCTTTAGAACAGAGCAACATTCTGTCTTCTACATTCTTTAGAACAGTGGCACAGCCAACAATCTGTCTTCTACATTCTTTAGAACAGTTGCACAGTCAACATTCTGTCTTCTACATTCTTTAGAACAGGGGCACAGCCAACCTTCTGTCTTCTACATTCTTTAGAACAGTGGCACAGCTAACAATCTGTCTTCTACATGTTTTAGAACAGAGCAACATTCTGTCTTCTACATTATTTAGAACAGTGGCACAGCCAACATTCTGCCTTCTACATTATTTAGAACAGTGGCACAGCTAACAATCTGTCTTCTACATTATTTAGAACAGTGGGACAGCCAACTTTCTGTCTTCTACATTATTTAGAACAGTGGCACAGCTAACAATCTGTCTTCTACATTCTTTAGAACAGTGGGACAGCCAACATTATGTCTTCTACATTATTTAGAACAGTGGCACAGCCAACATTCTGTCTTCTACATTATTTAGAACAGAGCAACATTCTGTCTTCTACATTATTTAGAACAGTGGCACACATTCTTTACTGGAAAGATGTAAATCTGATCTATCACCTCATACTCATTTTAGATTTTTTTTTGTGGTGTTGTATGTTTTTCATGTTGTGAGTTTCATCTCAGATGTGATCTCAGATAGAGTATTGAGTCATTAATCCTCATTCTCAGGCAGAAAATAAATTGGGATGTCAGAGATGTTCTAAATGAAGCTTTATCACTGGGGAGATGGATGGAGATGGTTCTTGATTATGGAAAAACTGCAAAAGAATAGAATGACAATAAGAATGCCAGCAGTATACCACCCTGCATACCACTGCTGGCTTGCTTCTGAAGCTAAGCAGGGTTGGTCCCGGTCACTTCCTGGATGGGAGATGAGATGCTGCTGGAAGTGGTTTTGAAGGGCCAGTAGGAGGCACTCTTTCCTCTGGTCTAAAAAAAATATCCCAATGCCGCAGGGCAGTGATTGGGGACACTGCCCTGTGTAGGGTGCCGTCTTTCGGATGGGATGTTAAACGGGTGTCCTGACTCTCTGAGGTCATTAAAGATCCCATGGCACTTATCGCAAGAGTAGGGATGTTAACCCCAGTGTCCTGGCTAAATTCCCAATCTGGCCCTCAAACTATCACAGTCACCTAAATAATCCCCAGTTTACAATTGGCTTATTCATCCCCCTCCTCTCTCCTGTAACTATTCCCCAGGTCGTTGCTGCAAATGAGAATGTGTTCTCAGTCAACTTACCTGGTAATATAAAAAAAGAATGAGAATAGCATTGCATAGAATTGAATAGAATAGATGGGTTGGAGCTCATCAGTTGAACTTACTAGTATAATCTATTACGAGTTTTAACTTTTAATCGGACAAAGTCACAAGTCATCACTCCCTATCTTATTCCTCTTCCTCTGCGTTTTACCAGTAGTAAACTAATCACACAAATACCCTCCTCCTTAAACCGTCTGCATTGGACCCTGAAGATTCTCCATTTGTCCCATGATCTGTCGGCAGGTTAAAAAGATCTGAGAGCTAGATTCAGGGGAAGCATCCCAAATGGCTCCCTGTTCCATATACAGTGCCTTCGGAAAGTATTCAGACCCCCTTGACTTTTTCTACATATTTTGACGTTCCAGCCTTATTCTAAAATTGATTAATTAAAACAATTTCCTGAGCAGTCTACACAAAATACTCCATAATGACAAGGCAATACTTTCCAAAGGGAACCCCTTGACTTGTCAGTATTCTCTCCGTGACCTATAACCTAATATCTATGTTAGAAATTCAAAACAACAGAGCTGTAGATGAAAACTATAAGTTTCAGCAACATTGTTTTAATAGGTATTTGTGTGAATAGATATAATGGAAGGTTCCTAAGAGTACTATTAATGCAGTAATGGGTGGAATGGCAGTGAGCCAATGAAATGTATGTTTCATCACTTCTTATATAAGTTGTATATAATTTATTATTGTCTTCAAATTATAAGTCACACTTGTACCTGTTCCTGAGGTGCTGTTAAAGGATTCTATAAATCAAAATCAATATAGAGCAGAGTTCTGTACTGCACTGCACTGTATTGTACTACCCTGTATTGTACTACACTGTATTGTACTACACTGTATTGTACTACCCTGTATTGTACTGTACTGTATTGTTTTGTACTGTATTGTTTTGTACTGTATTGTACTACACTGTATTGTACTATACTGTATTGTACTACCCTGTATTGTACTGTACTGTATTGTTTTGTACTGTATTGTACTACCCTGTATTGTACTGTACTGTATTGTACTACACTGTATTGTACTGTACATTATTGTTTTGTACTGTATTGTACTACCCTGTATTGTACTGTACTGTATTGTACTACCCTGTATTGTACTGTACTGTATTGCACTACCCTGTATTGTACTACCCTGTATTGTACTGTACTGTATTGTTTTGTACTGTATTGTACTGTACTGTATTTAAGTGATAATGCCCGAGAAGCCGCTGTTTGGAGGATATATTGGCATAAAAAACTGAAGTTTCTAAAACTGTTTGAATGATGTCTGTGGGTATAACAGAACTTATATGGCAGGCAAAAACCTGCAAAGAAATCCAACCAGGAAGTGGGAAATCTGAGGTTGGTTGTTTTTCAACTCAGCCCCTATTGAAGATACAGTGGGAAATTGGTTATGTTGCACTTCTTACGGCTTCCACTAGATGTCAACCGTCTTTAGAACGTTGTTTCAGGATTCTACTGTGAAGGGGTCTGAATGAGAGGGGAATGAGTCAGAGGTCTGCCAGCAGCCACGAGCTCGTGACGCGCGGTCATGAGAACGTTACCTCTCGTTTCATTGCATTTCTACAGACAATGGAATTCTCCGGTTGGGACATTATTGAAGATTTAAGATAAAAACATCCTATAGATTGATTCTATACATCGTTTGATATGTTTCTACGACCAGTAATATAACTTTTTGTAATTTTCGTCTGACCTTTCCGCTGGACTAGTACGCATGTTCTGATTTGTTTACCAAATGCCCTAACAAAAGGAGGTATATGGACATAAATTATGAACTTTGTCGAACAAATCAAACATTTATTGTGGAACTGGGATTCCTGGGAGTGCATTCTGAGGAAGATCATCAAAGGTAAGTGAACATTTATAATGCTATTTCTGACTTCTGTTGACTCCAACATGGCGGATATCTGTTTGGCTTAATTTGTTGTCTGAGCACCGAACTCAGATTATGCTTTTTCCGTAAAGTTTTTTTGAAATCTGACACAGCAGTTGCGTTAAGGAGAAGATTGATTTGATTTATGAGATTTCTGTTGATTGAATTTGGTGCCCTGCAATTTCATTGGCTGTGGCTAGCGGAACCCCGTTCCCAGACAGGCTAGCCAACTACGGCTAACTTACAGCCAGAATAACAACAGAGACATTTATTTGGATACATCCATGACAGTGAGGTAATGAGGCATGATTTTGCCTGGCATAGAAAATGTTCTCACTTGTCAGGACACTGTTGTTCAGAGGAGCGAGCCAACAACACAGCTAACACAATCACTTCTAACTGAAGTTGGAAAGATGGCAAATTACTGTATTGTCCTACACTGTATTGTACTACACTTTACTGCACTGTACTGCACTGCACAGCATTGTATTGTACTGTACTGCACAGCATTGTATTGTACTGTACTGTACTGCACTGTATTGTACTGCACTGCACTGTGCTGCACTGTACTGTACTGTACTGCACTGTATTGTGCTGCACTGTACTGTACTGTATTGTACTTTACTGTGCTGCACTGTACTGTATTGTATTGTACTGTACTGCACTGCATTGTATAGGACCGTACTGCACTGCATTGTACTGCATTGTACTGCACTGCTGTGCACGGCAATGTACTGTACTGTATTGTACTGTACTGCATTGTACTGTATTGTATTGTACTGTACTGCACTGTACTGCACTGCACTGTATTGTTCTGTACTGTATTGTATTGTACAACTACATGCCCAGTATATAATAACACATGCAACTGCATCTGTGCTGCTATCATTAAACATCATAATGGTTCTAAGCAAATGCAGACCGACACATTCCACTCACTTGACTGTGAGTGTATGTTAGACTTGGGATGCTTGTGTATGAGTGTGAGTGTGTGTGTGTGTGTGTGTGTGTGTGTGTGTGTGTGTGTGTGTGTGTGTGTGTGTGTGTGTGTGTGTGCGTGTGTGTGTGTGTGTGTGTGCGTGTGTGCGTGTGTGCGTGTGTGAGTGCATGTGCGTGTCTTAGACTTTTTTTTTTCAGCGTGAGCTTTGGTTGCGAATGGTATGAACTTTGAACTCTTATTCACTACAGAAGTGATACCTCCTAGCCGTTGAGTTAGGTTAGCAAAAGCCGCTGCAAACGATGGTTAGGAAGGAACAGACAGAGTATCCCGTCTACCACACAACAACGTTACTACAACGTGTTCAATTTACCAGCAGAGACATTCTTCAAAGGACGAAGGACTCGGTTTGGCAACACGGCCTTCCATCTACCACCAACCTACCGAAGCGCAGCTCAGAGTAAATATTTATTGCATTTTTTTCTCCAAATGGGCGGTAATTTAGAATGCATAAGATACTGTATTTACGATAGCACAGCTTCGCCCTTTGTTCCTCAGTCTTTCACTCAAACCCAGCCCCTTTTCTTTTGTGTAACAAGCTGTCATATCTGTTCCGCCCGCTAGGGACGTTTTCCTTTATGACGTAATTTGTAATCAAGTTATGATTTAATTATGTGTATGTGTAATTCTGTGTGATTAGTTAGGTGTTTAGTAAATCAATAATTAAACCCAATTTTGTATTGCTGGTTCAACTTGTTAGCCAGGGTTCGTGCAGATAACCAAGAATTTACAACTTTCAGATGAGACTGAATTAAGATGACGATTAATATTGACTGCTATTGATGTAAAATATTACTAGGTCTTTAAGAGTTTATTCGGGAGATAACAGCTCTATAAATATTATTTCGTGGTGCCCGACTCTCTAGTTAATTACACTTACATGATTAGCTCAATCAGGTAATATTAATTACGGAGAAATTATTTTATAGAATAGCATGTCATATCATGGGACATATCACATATCCGGCATAGCCAAAGACACGACAAAGGCTAGCTCAACTATCGTTAGCTTTGTGGCGGGAGAGGGTCTCTTTCAGATGCACACATTGCAAGTTTTTATTATTTTCTCATGGGCTTTCTGCACTGTCTTGTCTTTTATCAGGTAAATATACTTGTATGGAGTCCAGACTGCAGCAGTAACCTTTGCCTTGTATTGGTATCCATTCCATGCAGTCATTAAAAGAGAGACAACTGGCTGAATTGTGTCCAGAGCCTTATGTTCCACCTACACCTTACCAGAACACAACGCAGGAAGGTACCGGTACAGAACCGGCTATATACACATCACCAACAAACTAACATGGTCCAAACACACCAAGACAGTCATGAAGAGGGCTCCCCCTTAGGAGACTGAAAAGATTTGGCATGGGTCTTCAGATCCTCAAAAAGTTCTACAAATTCTGACTAGTTGCATCACTGCCTGGTATAGCAACTGCTCGGCCTCCAACCGCAAGGCACTAGAGAGTAGTGCGTATGGCCCAGTACATCACAGGGGCCAAACTTCCTGCCATCCAGGACCTCTATACCAGGCGGTGTCAGAGGAGGGCCCTAACAATAGTCTGAGACTCCAGCCACCCTAGTCATAGACTGTTCTTTCTGCTACCGCACGGCAAGCGGTACTGGAGTGCCAAGTCTAGGTCCAAGAGGCTTCCAAACAGCTTCTAACCCCAAGCCATAAGACTCCTGAACAGCTAATCAAATGGCTACCCAGACTATTTGCACCCCCCCACCTCTTTTACACTGCTCTCTGTTTATTATCTATGCATAGTCCCTTTAATAACTCTACCTACATGTACATATTACCTCAATTACCTCGACACCAGTACCCCCCCGCACATTCACTCTGTATGGGTACCCCCTGTATATAGCCTCGCTATTGTTATTTTGCTGATGCTCTTTAATCATGTTTACGATTAGATTTAACAATTTTTACTATTAGATTTTATGTCTGTCATAGTTTTTGAACTCCATATACTGTATGTTTCATTTCAGAAGGTTTCAACAAGTACGTTTAAAAACTGAAGAAACTATAACAGTTACCTTTTTGTTCCACTGTAGATAAAAGGAATATTTTGTTATTCATAATTTAAATGGTTTGACAACGTCTTTATATCAGTTGAATTTAGACGACACAGTTCTGCTAAAGAACAAAATTAAACCAAGCTTTTTATCACCTTTCAGGATTTGCTCCTGCTCTCTTTACTGTCATACCAGTACATACGCATGATCTTCATTTGAGACAGTTTGCAACTGCAGAACATTTCAAATTGGAAATGACAAACTTTAGGAGCCTTTTTAAATGCCAAATACACTACATGCATTCTCAGCAACAAAAGTGATCAAATTAAGATCCTACGGCTGTAGCATTTTATTGGCAAACAAAACAACCTAAAATACCTTTCTTTCTATCTGTAGAATCTGTATTTCTATTGTGCAGGGAAGCGTCTAGATGTGAAGACAAATGCCTTGGATCAAAATGCACCAGGAGCATCTAAATGACTCGGCTTGATCTCTTAATGTAAAATCTGTCAGACTTAATTGGTTTCCCAGTGGATTAAAACATAAAACTGCAGGGAGGACGTCTGTGCTATGTGAAGCAACACTGCTTTATGATGAGAATATACAGGTTACAGCCCAACCTCAATACACAAATTTCTTCCACTGCAAATCTACCATTCCAGTGTTTTACTTGCTATATTGTATTTACTTTGCCACCATGGCCTTTTTTTGCCTTTACCTCCCTAATCTCACCTCATTTGTTCACATCGTATATAGACTTGTTTATACTGTATTATTGACTGTATGTTTGTTGTACTCCATGCTTAACTCTGTGTCGTATGTGTCGAACTGCTTTGCTTTATCTTGGCCAGGTCGCAATTGTAAATGAGAACTTGTTAAATAAAGATGAAATAAAAACATGCACACACACACACACACACACACACACACACACACACACACACACACACACACACACACTCACTCACTCACTCACTCACTCACTCACTCACTCACTCACTCACTCACTCACTCACTCACTCACTCACTCACTCACTCACTCACTCACTCACTCACTCACTCACTCACTCACTCACTCACTCACTCACTCACTCACTCACTCACTCACTCACTCACTCTCACCCCCCCTCCCACACACACTTTATGTACAACCATGATGGCACTCTGCCCATAGCTCCTTCCATTCCAGATTACAGAAACAAATACCCCAGGCAGGCAGGCAGCAGTGTGTTTGTTTGTGTGGAGCTATCAGCCACAAGACAGATGTGCTCCCCACTGTCAGCCCTGGCATCGGCCTCACTGAGCCACTTGCAAGCACCGTCCCTGTGTGTTTGGGTGCAGCGGTTCTGCTCTGCATATTTGCTCCAGAGCGCAGCAGAAAATCATGCTGGTCAAAACGATCTGGAACCAGAACCCCTCTTGGCATTCAGTGTCTCACCTCCCCCGAAGGGTTCCTTTGTGGACAAATGCGGCATGTCCACACACACACACACACACACACACGCACGCACGCACGCACGCACACGCACGCACGCACGCACGCACACACACACACACACACACACACACACACACACACACACACACACACACACACACACACACACACACACACACACACACACACACACAGTGTTCTTTAATGAACATGCCTGGGACTGGGATCTTGTACTTAGCTGTTGAGGAAGGGATGTTAAGGATGTGATTTATAGCATCCTATTCCCTATATAGTACACTACTTTTGACATGTGCCCTGGTCAAACGTAGTGCACTATATAGTATAGGGAATAGGATGCCACTTCAGACGCAACCATAGTGAGGTTGAGAGGATGAGAGTCTTCCAGGTGTCAAATATGTCTTGGACCCACAGTAATGATCTCATGTTTGGTTGTTCTTGTGCGCTCTGGTGACCATGCACTTACATTGTGTAACCATAGATTCAATAGCATAGCATGAGCCTATCCCTTGTCAAGCCTTGTTGATGTCAGTACAGATAGTCCTCTTTGTTCTGTTACAATAACCCCTCACCCTCCAAGAAGCAGCTTTGGATGTGTGTGGTTCATTACATGATTGAAACCTCCAAAACACACGAGAAAAAACTAATATTTTCATGATATAATACAAGTCAAATGTTATTTTGCCCACATTTCCCCCTGGCATTCTCCTGTCCTGTTTGTTGATCTGTGTTTTTTTCATTATTTCATGATTGTTTGCTCATATACTTCCCATGCAATGACTATTCATGACTGTCACGGTTGTCGTAAGAATGGGACCAAGGCGCAGCGGATGTTGAAAATAAACTAAATATATCAATAAACGAACAACGAAACGTGACTACGTGGTGCACATGCACAAAACAATATCCCACAAACACAGGTGGGAAAAATAGCTACTTAAATGTGATCCCCAATTAGAGACAACGATTACCAGCTTCCTCTAATTGGGAATCATACAAAACACCAACATAGAAAATATAAACTAGAACACAACATAGAAATATTAAACTAGAATTCCCCTAGTAACGCCCTAATTCCCCCCCAAAGGTGCGGACTCTGGCCGCAAAACCTTAAACCAAATGGGGGGGTTAGGTAAGGTGATTAGTGTCGGTGGCGGCTCCGGTGCGGGTCATAGCCTCCCCCAGACCCCGGATCCGACCATGGCGCCGGGCTGAATGCCGTGCCTGGACTGGGCAGCGGCGCAGCGGAGGGCTCCGGTCCTGGAGCAGGGTTGGACACCGTGCCTGGACTGGGCATCGGCGCAGAAGAAGGCTCCGGCCATGGAGCTGGGCTGGCCGCCCTGCTTGGATTGGGCACTGGCGCAGAGTAAGGCTCCCGCCTTGGAGCTGGGCTGGTCGCCGTGCCTGGACTGGATACCGGCACTGATGAAGGCTCCGGCCATGGAGCTGTACTGAACACCGTACCCGTACTGGGCACCGGCGCAGAGGAAGGCTCCTGCCCTGGAGCTGGACTGGACACCTTTCCTGGTAGCTCTGGACCGCTGATCCTCGATCCTCACTGGAGAATGCGGACCGTCGCTTGAGGTTCCGGTGTGTGGACCGTCACAGGAGGTTCCGGACCGTGGATTGTCGCCGGAGGTTCCGGACCGTGGGCCGTCGCCGGAAGCTCTGGACTGGGAATGCGCACTGGAGGCCTAGTGCGTGGACCCGGTACAGGTGACACCGGACTGGTGACACGCACTTCCGGGCGAGTGCTGGAGAAGGCACAGGACGTACCGGACTGGGGAGGCGCACTGGAGTTCAGATGTGTGGAGCCGGTACAGGTTTAACCAGACTGCTAACCGGATCCTCTGGTAGAATGTTGAGCAGAACACACTTGCACATCATCTCTCTCCTCTCTCTCCCAACTTCTTCATCACCTTCCTGACGGTCTCTGGTTCTTCAGGGAGAGTGCAGGGAGCTGGCACAGGACGTACCGGACTGGGGACACGCTCTTCAGTATGAGTGTGCTGCAGCATTCTCATCGCTACCACCTCTCTCCGGAATCTTTCAACAAATTTCTCCTCCGACTCCCACACAGGCTTTGGCACTCTCCGCTGCTCGACCGCCAGCAACATGTGCCTACCCCCTAAAAGAATCTTGGGGTTTCTTTGACAGGGGACTGACGACATGCTCCTCATGGCGAGTGCGAGGAACCGGCACAGGACATGCCGGGCTGAGGAGGCCGGCATATAATATGAGTTCCACATATTTACTACAAAGTGAAAATAAACAAAATATATCAATAAACAAACAACATGCACAAACACAAAACAATATCCCACAAACACAGGTGGGAAAAATAGCTACTTAAATATGATCCCAAATAAGAGACAACGATTACCAGCTGCCTCTAATTGGGAATCATACAATACACCAACATAGAAAATATAAACTAGAACACAACATAGAAATATTAAACTAGAATACCCCCTAGTCACAACAATGACTTTGACATTTTGTATCTAAAAGACAAATCAACAACTATTAGAATATCAGAACTATTAGAATATTAGAACTATTAGAATATTAGAATCATTATAACTATTAGAACTATTAGAATACTGGAACTATTGGAACTATTGGAACTATTAGAATATTAGAACTATTAGAGCTATTAGAATACTGGAACTATTGGAAATATTAGAAATATTAGAACTATTAGAACACTGGAACAATTGGAAATATTGGAACTATTAGAATACTGGAACTATTGGAAATATTGGAACTATTAGAATACTGGAGCCATTGGAAATATTGGAACTATTAGAGTACTGGAACTATTGGAAATATTGGAACTATTAGAATACTGGAAATGTTGGAAATATTGGAACTATTAGAATACTGGAACTATTGGAAATATTGGAACTATAAGAAAACTGGAACTATTAGAACTATTGGAAATATTGGAATTATTAGAACTATTAGAACTATTAGGACTATTAGGACTATTTGAACTATTAGACAATTATACCTATTAGACAATTATACCTATTAGGACTATTATACAATTATATTAGACTATTAGAACTATTCAAATATTAGAACTATTAGGACTATTGGAACTATTGGAACTATTATAACTATTAGAATATTAGGACTATTGTAACTATTAACTATTGTAACTATTACAATATTAGGAATATTAGAACTATTGGAACTATTAGAATATTAGGAATATTGGACTATTAGCACTATTAAAACTATTAGAATAGTAGAACTATTGGAACTATTGGAACTATTATAGCTATTGTAACTATTGCAACTATTAAAACTATTAGATCTATTAAAACTATTAGAATACTATAACCTTTGGAACTATTGGAACTATTATAGCTATTGTAACTATTGCAACTATTAAAACTATTAGATCTATTAAAACTATTAGGAATATTAAAACTAATGGAACATTAGAACTATTGGAACAATTACAATATTAGGAATATAGGAGTTTTAGGACTATTACAACGAATTGGAATATTACAACTATTTGCACTATTAGAAATATTAGGGATACTAGAACTGTTACAACTATTACACCTATTAGGAATATTAGAAGTATTAGAAGTTTAAAAACTATTACAACTATTAGAACTATTAAAACTATTACAAGTATTAGGACTAATAGAACTATTAGAACTATTCCAACTATTATGCTATTATGGCTAATACCACTATTAAAACTATTAGGACTATTATGACTATTAGAGCTATTAGGACTATAGGAACTATTACAACTATTAGGAGTATTAGAACTATTAGAACTATTAGAATATTAGAACTATTAGGACTATTGGAATAATTAGAAATATTAGAACTATTAGGACTATTAGAACTATTAGGACTATTAGAACTATTAGGACTATAGGAACTATTACAACTATTAGGAGTATTAGAACTATTAGAACTATAAGAATATTGGAACTATTAGGACTATTGGAATAATTAGAACTATTAGAACTATTGGAATTATTAGAAATATTAGAACTATTAGGACTATTAGAACTATTAGCACTATTAGAATATTAGGTATATCAGAACTACTGGAACTATTAGAACTATTTGAACAATTGGAATATTAGGACGATTAGAACTATTGTAACTATTAGAACTATTTGAACAATTGGAATATTAGGACTATTAGAACTGTTGGAAATATTAGAATTATTGGAGCTATTGGAACTATTAGAATTATTAGCACAAATAGAATATTAGGGCTATCAAAACTACTGGAACTATTAGAACTATTGGAAGAATTAGAACTATTAGTACTATTGGAACATTAGAATTATTAGAACTATTTCAATTATTGGAACTTTTAAAACTATTTGAACTATTGGGAGTATTAGAACTATTGGAACTATTAGAACTATTAGAATATTAGGACTGTAGTATTGGGACTATTGGAACTATTAGAACTGTTTGGACTATTGGGACTATTAGATCTATTGGAACTATTAGAACTGTTAGAACTATTAGAATATTAGGACTAACTATTAGAACTATTAGCGCTATTATAATATTAGGGCTATCAGAACTATTGGAACTATTAGAACTATTAGAACTATTTGATCAATTAGAACTATTAGAACTATTGGAACTATTGGAACTATTAGAACTATTGGAACTATTGGAACTGTTAGAACCGTGTGTACTATTGGGACTTTGGGAACTATTAGAACTATTAGAACAGTTAGAATTTTAGGACTATTAGAACAATTTGAACTATTAGAAATATTGGAGCAATTGTAGCTATTAGAAATATTAGTACTATTAGAATATTATGGCTATCAGAACTATTGGAACTACTGGAACTCTTAGAACTATTAGTACTATTGGAACAATAGAACCATTAGAACTATTGGAATTATTGGAACTAATAGAACCATTGGGACTATTGTAGCTATTAGAACTATTAGAATATTAGGACTATCAAATCTATTGGAACTATTAGAACAATTAGAAGTATTAGATCTATTGGAACTATTGGAACTCTGAGAACTATTGGAACTATTGGAACTATTAGAACTATTGGAACTATTAGAACTATTAGAACTATTGCAACTGTTAGAACTTTTAGAACTATTGGAACTATTGGGACTCTTAGTACTTTTGGAACTATTTGAACTATCTGAACTGTTGGAACTACTACAATATCAGGAATATCAGAACTATTAGAACTATTTGAACTATTGGAACTGTTAGACATATTATAACTATTAGAACTATTGGGACATTAGATAATTTAGAACAATTAGAACTATTTGAACAATTAGCATTTTAGGACTATCAGAACTATTGGAACTATTAGAACTATTGGAACTGTTAGAACTGTTAGAACTATTAGAGTAATAGGACTATTGGAACTATTAGAACTTTTGAGACTATTAGAACTATTGGGACTATTAGAACTATTAGAAAAATGTGAATATTAGGACTATTTGAACTATTAGAACTATTGGGTCTATTGGAACTATTAGAACTGTCTGGACTATTGGGTCTATTAAATCTATTGGAACTATTAGAACTGATAGAAATATTAGAATTTTAGGACTATTGGAACTATAGAACTATTAGAACTATTGGAACTTTTGGAAAGATTATAATATCAGGACTATCAGAACTATCGGAACTATTGGAAATATTGGAACTATTAGAACTGTTAGAACTATTAGAACTGTTAGAACTATTATAACTATTGGAACTATTATAACTATTGGAACTGTTATAACTATTATAACTATTGGAACTATTAGAACTATTATAACTATTGGAACTGTTAGAACTATTATAACTATTGGAACTATTAGAACTATTGGAACTGTTATAACTATTATAACTATTGGAACTATTAGAACTATTAGAACTATTGGAACTGTTAGAACTATTATAACTATTGGACCTATTAGAACTATTGGAACTGTTATAACTATTATAACTATTATAACTATTAGAACTATTGGAACTGTTAGAACTATTATAACTATTATAACTATTAGAACTATTGGAACTGTTAGAACTAGTATAACTATTGGAACTATTAGAACTACTGGAACTGTTATAACTATTATAACTATTGGAACTATTAGAACTATTAGAACTATTGGAACTGTTAGACATATTATAACTATTAGAACTATTGGGACATTAGATAATTTAGAACAATTAGAACTATTTGAACAATTAGCATTTTAGGACTATCAGAACTATTGGAACTTTTGGAACTATTAGAACTATTATAACTATTAGATCTATTGGAACTATTGTAATTCAAAGAACTATTGGAACTATTGGAACTATTAGAACTATTGGAACTGTTAGAACTGCTAGAACTATTAGAGTAATAGGACTATTGGAACTATTAGAACTTTTGAGACTATTAGAACTATTGGGACTATTAGAACTATTAGAAAAATGTGAATATTAGGACTATTTGAACTATTAGAACTATTGGGTCTATTGGAACTATTAGAACTGTCTGGACTATTGGGTCTATTAGATCTATTGGAACTATTAGAACTGATAGAAATATTAGAATATTAGGACTATTGGAACTATAGAACTATTAGAACTATTGGAACTTTTGGAAAGATTATAATATCAGGACTATCAGAACTATCGGAACTATTGGAAATATTGGAACTATTAGAACTGTTAGAACTATTATAACTATTGGAACTATTAGAACTATTGGAACTGTTATAACTATTATAACTATTGGAACTATTAGAACTATTAGAACTATTGGAACTGTTAGAACTATTATAACTATTGGAACTATTAGAACTATTGGAACTGTTATAACTATTATAACTATTGGAACTATTAGAACTATTAGAACTATTGGAACTGTTAGAACTATTATAACTATTGGAACTATTAGAACTATTGGAACTGTTATAACTATTATAACTATTGGAACTATTAGAACTATTGGAACTGTTATAACTATTATAACTATTGGAACTATTAGAACTATTGGAACTGTTATAACTATTATAACTATTGGAACTATTAGAACTATTAGAACTATTGGAACTGTTAGAACTATTATAACTATTGGAACTATTAGAACTATTGGAACTGTTATAACTATTATAACTATTGGAACTATTAGAACTATTAGAACTATTGGAACTGTTAGAACTATTATAACTATTGGAACTATTAGAACTATTGGAACTGATATAACTATTATAACTATTGGAACTATTAGAACTATTGGAACTGTTATAACTATTATAACTATTGGAACTATTAGAACTATTGGAACTGTTGGAACTATTATAATATCAGCACTATTAGATTTTCGGAAGTATTGGAACTATTAGAACTTTTGAGACTATTAGAACTATTGGGACTATTAGAACTATTAGAAAAATGTGAATATTAGGACTATTTGAACTATTAGAACTATTTTAACTTTTGGAACTATTATAACTATTAGAACTTTTAGGTTTACTTTAACTTATGGAACTATTGGGGCTATTAGAACTTTTGGAACTATTATAACTATTAGAACTTTTAGGTTTACTTTAACTTATGGAACTATTGGGACTATTAGAACTTTTGGAACTATTAGAACTATTAGAACTTCTGGAACTATTAGAACTATTAGAAATTTTGGAACGTTTGGGACTATTAGAACTTTTGGATCTATCTTAACTATTAGAACTATTAGAATATTAGGCCTATTGGATCTTTTGAAACTATTAGAACTATTAGAACTATTGGGACTATTATAATATTATAACTATTATAACTATTGGAGCTATTAGAACTGTTGGAAAATTAGAACTATTAGAACTATTGAAACGATTAGAACTATTAGAACTATTGAAATAATTGGAACTGGTAGAACTATTAGAATATTAGGACTATTGGAACTATTATAACCATTATAACTATTGGAACTATTGGAACTAATAGAACTGTCGGAACTGCTTGGACTTTTGGGACTATTAGATCTATTGGAACTATTAGATCTGTTAGAACTATTATATTAGAACTATTGGAACTATTAGAACTTTTGGAACTATTGGGACTATTACAACTCTTAGAACTATTGGAACTATTAGGACTATCAGATCTATTGTAACTGTTGAATCTATTAGAATATTAGGACTATCAGATCTATTGGATCTATTAGGACTATCAGATCTATTGGTACTATTGGATCTATTAGAATATTCGGACTACTAGGACTATTATAAATATTATAACTATTATAACTATTAGAAGTATTAGAAATATTAGGTCTCGTTTCATTTTCATCTCTCTCTCAGACTCAGCTCAATCCTGATCACAAAGACACTTTTTTTCTCATGGTAGCAGAGAACCATACCTCTAAACTTGAACTGTACCACTAAACTTGAACCATACCTCTAAGCTTTGAACCATAACTATAAACTTGAACCATACCTCTGACATAAACCATACCACTAAACTTGAACCATACCTCTAAGCTTTGAACCATAACTATAATCATGATCCATACCTCTAAACTTGAACCATACCTCTGACTTGAACCATACCTATAAACTTTTTTATTCATATGTATATTTTTCTCTGCATCGTTGGAGAAGGACCTGTAAGTAAGCATTTCACTGTTAGTCTACACCTGTTGTTTACAAAGCATGTGACAAATACAATTATTTGACTTCCCGGAAATAAACCCTTGTACGATGTCAAGGTGAGGCTGTGAGTCTTGAGGTCAAAGGTGTCCTAAAATGGCCACTGTAACCATGGAGATGTGTTTTAGGTTTTGAGTTCTTCCTGGGCTTTCACATGTTCTGTGTTACGTTGTGGTGGACAGAGATGTATGGGACCAGTGAGAGCAGAAGCTTAAGCCATTATTCCCCTGTGTTGGTGCCAACAGATAAACATCTAGTTCTCCTCTATGCGGGATGCTGTGTCCATTGAACCAGACACTCTCTGCCAGTACTCCCTTTCTCTCTCTCTCTCTCTCTCTCTCTCTCTCTCTGTCTGTCTGTCTGTCTTTCTCTCTCTGTCTCTCTGTCTCTCTGTCTCTGTGTGTGTGAGAGAGAGAGAGATTAAAAGAGGGAGAAGAGAAAGGGAGAGAGATATCGAGAAGAGAAATATATATAGAGAGAGCGATTGCACCCACAGAGTGAGGGATGAGAGGGAGGAAAGGGTCCAACGAAGGCCGTCTCTTGATGTTTGTTGTTCCTCCCATGGGAGGCAAAATCACACTCGGGCAGGAGGATGGGTAGGCTCCGCACCACTAGAGCCAAGCAGATTAAAACCTTGCAAGACAGCCACACAGCTTACAGAGGGACAGCTGCACCGGCTTTGATGCAGTCCCTGGTGTGCGTCCCAAATGGCACCCTATTCCCGATCTAGTGTACTACTTTCGACCAATTCCCTATGAGCCCTGGTCAAAATTTGTGCACTATGTAGGGAATATGGTACCATTTTGGGACTCACATTCTGTGTGGCTCTGCTCTCTGGTCACCGGAGCAGGGCCTGCATAGCTGCCCAGTGTGTGTGCCTAGCTCCCTGGCTGCACACTACACTCCCTTGCCTAGGCTGGATGATCCATGCCAAAGTTCAAAAAGCAGGGCCTAAAATAATGTATAAGAGATTATACAAAATACTTTGCTGTGATTCTTCTGTGGATGATGTAAAGAATATTTGTGACTCGTTTCAGGAAATTAGGATTACAGTATGTCTCTCGTCACTACTTCACAGGAGAGCCATTTGAATGTAAACTTTAAAAAAAGTATATGCTTTTGTGGGCAGAAATACCTTCTGGAACTTGTTAACTTTCATGTGCTTTAATAACAAACTTGTATGCCATCTGCAAATATGAATACAATTGTTAATTTTGGAGCCTAGTTGGTTTAGCCACAGAAAAAGACAGCAACCTAGCCATGATTGGCTGAGATAATGAGTGGGCTGCACATGCCGAGAGATGAGTTTGGATTGGTCTGCCATGTAGCTGTCTATAACATGAGCTGGTCAGTATGGTCAGTAGGTGTAGGTAATCCTTTCTAACAGTGCTTTGTTGAAGGATATCATGTAGTAGAACTGCATAAGTGTTGCTCTCCACTTTCTGGAGGACAGAGTTTTGAAATCAGTGGAATTCGAGTATGATAGCTAAGGAGATCGAGAAAATTCTGCCGTTTGATTGCAAATATGTAGACGAAGTCAAAAAGAGAACACATCTTCAAACTAAGGGCAAACATGGCATCCGTTACAGAGAGGGTGAAGCGTCCATCCATGTATATCCATGTAAGCGAGTCTAGCTTGGTACATTTTCAGATATTACACATTTCTAATTTAGTCAGAAAGTCATTTTCATTTCAAGTTAAAGTGTACTGTTAGCGAGCTGGCTAATGTTAGCTGGCTGGATCGCTGGCTAACATTACATGTATGATCAGTGTAGTAATATTATTAGCATCTCAGAGTCATTTGCATTGCTATTTACAGCATAATGTTAGCTAGCTAACATTGAATTTGGTTGGTTAGCTACCTACAGATTCATGCAGCGTAGTAACATTATCAGTTGGGATTATAGTTTATTGTTTAGCTAGCTAGCTACATGTCTAAACAGAAGACTCCATTATACAATAAATAATTTCACTAGAATGTTTATGATTTCACTGCGACAACTATCGATAGATGCAGAATAACTGACACATTTACAAACGCTCAATACCCGTTGAATATGGCTGGTGTCAGTAAACGTTGGCAGAGAAGCATAACAAAATTGCTGCCAGCAGCACAGTTGCAGTCACCAACACTCTGGATAACATAAAAACAGCCTAACCAGCTCTGCTAGGACGAAAAAAATTATCAGAGTGTGCTGTTTTCTCATTTGTGTCTCGAAGTATCTTGCAAGCTAGCCAACGTTAGCCAGTTAGCTTGGGTGCTTGACTGCTGTTAGGTCAGAATGTTCGAATCAACCTTAATCCTCGGCCACAGCGTCTGGTGTGCGCACCGAACGCTCAGAGAGTGAATGGCTTTGAATTTACGAATGGACAATCTAACAACACTCTAATGCCACACTCTAGCACTCTGGCACAAACACAGCCATAGCCAACCAGCCTTTAGTCTTGAATTCTTTGGTTGTTTAATACATGACCTCACAGTGGAATCCTTAAAGATCTGGGTGGGGCTAAAGCTAAAGAGGGTGTGGATGATCCTGATTCGGTGTAGACAAAGAAGAGCTCTCCAGTATGTGTACCAAAATATTCAAGGGCCATTTTCTCAAAACTGATTTAGTTTATCAACCTTTAAAGCATAATTACTTTCCCATTGTTCCTCAACTGCAGTGTATGATATAAAATTTTCTAGCTCAGGGTCTCTACTTTTATCCGATGTAAAAAAAACACAATTTGTAATTATGCTACATAAGTACGAATCGAGCCGGTCGGTCACATTTGTTGGTCTGATGTGATTAATAACGAGCTTCCAGACGCTGAAATTATGAAATAGCTTCTTCCAATTATTGATAAACATGCACCTGTTAAGAAATTGACTGTTAGAACTGTTAAGGCTCCATGGATTGATGAGGAACTGAAAGAGATGGGGGAAAGAGATGGGGGAAAAGGACTGGCTAATAAGTCTGGCTGCACATCTGACTGGCTGACTTACTGCAAATTGAGAAATGATGTGACTAAACTCAACAAAAAGAAGAAGAAATTGTATTTTGAAGCCAAGAGCAATGATATAAAGAATGATGTAAAAAAAAATGTGGAGTACTAAATCATGGGCAGAAAGATAAATTCAAATCCATCTTGCATCGAATCAGATGGCTTCTTTATCACAAAACCATTTGATTTTGCTAATTATTTTAATGATTACTTCATTGGCAAAGTGGGCAAACTTAGGCAGGAAATGCCAACAAAAAACAGTGAACCATCGTACTCATGTATAAAAACTAATAATGAAAGAAAAGCAATTGCGAGTTTAAATTTGATCAAGTTAGTGTGGGAGAGGTGGAAAAATTATTGTTATCAATCAATGATAACAAATGTCCTGGCATTGCCAACTTAAATGGAAAGCTACTGAGGATGGTAGCTGACTCTATTGCCACTCCTATCTGTCATATCTTTAATCTGAGCCTAGAGGAAAGTCTTTGTCCTCGTGCCTGGAGGGAAGCTAAAGTAATTCCGCTACCCAAGAGTGGTAAAGAGTGGTAAAGAGTTGAAGGAATAATGGATGGCACTAAATACAGGGAAATTCTTGAGGGGAAACCTGTTTCAGTCTTCCAGAGATTTGAGACTGGGACGGAGGTTCACCTTCCAGCAGGACAATGACCCTAGGCATACTGCTAAAGCAACACATGAGTGGTTCAAGAGGAAACATTTAAATGTCTTGGAATGGCCTAGACAAAGCCCAGACCTAAATCCAAATGATAATCTGTGGTATGACTTAAAGATTGCTCTACACCAGTGGAACCCATCCAACTTGAAGGAGCTGGAGCAGTTTTGCCTTAAAGAATGGGCAAAAATCCCAGTGGCCAGTTTATAGAGACATACCCCAAGAGACTTGCAGCTGTAATTGCTGCAAAAGGTGGCTCTACAAAGTATTGACTTTGGTGGCGTGAATAGTTCTGCACGCTCAAGTTTTCTGTTTTTATGTCTTATTTCTTGTTTGTTTCACGATAAAAATATTTTGCATCTTCAAAGTGGTAGGCATGTTGTGTAAATCCAATGATACACCCCCCCAAAATACATTTTAATTCCAAGTTGTAAGGCAACAAAATAGGAAAAATGCCAAGGAGTGAATACGTTCACAAGACACTGTATAAAGTGCATGGTGAAAGTATTCAGACCCCTTGACTTCATCCACATTTTGTTATATTACAGCTTTATTCTAAAATGTATTAAATTGTTTTTTTCCCCCTCGCGAATCTACTCACAATACCCCATAATGACAAAGCAAAAACAGGTTTTCAGACATTTTTGGAAATGTTTTAAAAATAAAACACTGAAATATCACATTTACATAAGTATTCAGACCCTTTACTCTGTACTTTGTTGAAGCACCTTTGGCATCGATTACAGCCTTGAATATTCTTGTGTGTGACGCTACATTTTATACCATTCTTCTCTGCAGATCCCATCAAGTTCTATCGGGTTGTATGGGGAGCGTCGCTCCACACCAATTTTCCGGTCTCTCCATAGATGTTCGATCGAGTTCAAGTCCGGGCTCTGGCTAGGCCACTCAAGGACATTCAGAGACTTGTCCAAAAGCCACTCCTGCGTTGTCTTGGCTGTGTGCTTAGGGGCATTGTCCTGTTTCCCTTCCCCTGCCACTGTATTGTGCTGCCACCACACTGCTTCACTGTAGGGATGGTGCCAGGTTTCCTCCAGACGTGACACTTGGTATTCAGGCCAAACAGTTCAATCTTGATTTCATCAGACCAGAGAATCATGTTTTTCATGGAGTTCTTACAGTACCCATTGACAAACTCCAAGTGGGCTGTCATGTGCCTTTTCCTGATGAGTAGTTTCTGTCTGGCTCCTCTACCATAAATGCCTGATTGGTGGAGTGTTGCAAAGATTGTTGTCCTTCTGGTAGGTTCTCCCATCTCCACAGAGGACCTCTGAAGCTCTGTCAGAGTGACCATAGAGTTCTTGGTCACCTCCCCTGACCATGGACTTACTCCCCCCATTGCTCAGTTTGGCCAGGCAGCCAGCTCTAGGAAAAGTCCTGGTGGTTCCAAACTTATTCCATTTAAGAACGATTGGAGGCAACTATGTTCTTGGGGACTTTTAATGCTGCAGAAATATTTGGTGTCCTTCCCCAGATTTGTGCCTCGACACAATCCTCTCTCAGAGGTCTACCGACATTTTCTTCAACCAAATGGCTATGTTTTTGCGCTGACATGCATTGTCAACTGTTGTACCTTACAGTTGAAGTCGGAAGTTTACATATACTTAGGTTGGAGTCATTAAAACTCGTTTTTCAACCACTCCACAAATTTCTTGTTAACAAAGTTTTGGCAAGTTGGTTTGGACATTTACTTTGTGCATGACACCCTGTCATTTTTCCAACAATTGTTTACAGACAGATTATTTCACCTATAATTCACTATATCACAATTCCAGTGGGTCAGACGTTTACATACACTAAGTTGACTGTACCTTCAAACAGCTTGGAAAATTCCAGAAAATTATGTTATGGCTTTAGAAGCTTCTGATAGGCTAATTGACGTAATTTCAGTGAGTTGGAGGTGTACCTGTGGATGTATTTCAAGGCATGCCTTCAAACTCAGTGCCTCTTTGCTTGACATCATGGGAAAATCAAAAGAAATCAGCAAAGACCTCAGACAAAAATTGTAGACCTCCACAAGTCTGGTTCATCCTTGGGAGCAATTTCCAAATGCTTGAAGGTACCACGTTCATCTGTACAAACAATAGTACGCAAGTATAAACACCATGGGACCACACAACCGTCATACCGCTCAGGAAGGAGAGGCGTTCTGTCTCATAGAGATGAATGTACTTTGGTGCGAAAAGTGCAAATCAATCCCAGAACAACAGCAAAGGACATTGTGAAGATGCTGGAGAAAACAGGAACAAAAGTATCTATATCCACAGTAAAACAAGTCCTATATTGACATAACCTGAAAGGCCGCTCAGCAAGGAAGAAGCCACTGCTCCAAAACCACCATAAAAAAGCCAGACTATGGTGTGCAACTGCATGGTGACAAAGATCGTACTTTTTGGAGAAATGTCCTCTGGTCTGATAGAAAAAATAAATAGAACTCTTTGGCCATAATGACCATCGTTTTGTTTGGAGGAAACATGGGGAGGCTTGCAAGCCGATGAACACCATCCCAACCATGAAGCACCAGGGTGGCAGCATCATGTCCTGGGGGTGCTTTGCTGCAGGAGGGACTGGTGCACTTCACAAAATAGATGGCATCATGAGGGAGGAAAATTATGTGGATATATTGAAGCAACATCTCAAGACATCAGTCAGGGAGTTAAAGCTTGGTCTCAAATGGGTCTTCCAAATGAACAATGACCCCAAGCATACTTTCAAAGTTGTGGCAAAATGGCTTAACAACAACAAAGTCATGGTATTGGATTGGCCATCACAATGCCCTGACCTCAAAACCATACAACATTTGTGGGGAGAACTGAAAGAGCGTGTGCGAGCAATGGAGGCCTACAAACCTGACTCAGATACAAAAGCTCTGTCAGGAGGAATGGGTCAAAATTTACCCAACTTATGGGAAACTTGTGGAAGGCTACCCGATACATTTGACCCATGTTAAACAATTTAAAGACAATGCTACCAGACACTAATTGAGTGTACTGTATGTAAACTTCTGACCCACTGGGAATGTGATGAAATAAATAAAAGCTGAAATAAATAATTCTCTCTACTATTATTCTGACATTTCACATTCTTAAAATAACGTGGTGATCCTAACTGACCTAAGACAGGATTTTTTTCCACCAGGATTAAATATCAGGAATTATGAAAAACTGAGTTTAAATGTATTTGGCTTGTGTATGTAAACTTCCGACTTCAACTGTATCTAGTCAGGTGTGTGCATTTCGAAATCATATCCAATCAATTAAATGTCCCACAGGTGGACAAGGATGATTAATTGAAACAGGATGCCCCTGAGGTCAATTTCGAGCCTCATAGCAAAGGGTCTGAATACTTAATTAAATACGTTTTTTTTATATTGAATAAACTAGCAAAAATGTATACAACGCAGTTTTAACATTGTCATTATGGGGTATTGTGTGTAGATTGATGAGGACATTTTTATAATTTAATCCGTTTTAGAATAAGGCTGTAACGTAAAAAGATGTGAAAAAAGTCAAGGGATCTGAATACTTTCCGAATGCACTGTACCTTATTAGATGAGTAGGTGGATCAGTGTTGATTCTATGAATTCAGTGAATATTTTATAGTCACCATTGTGTTTTTTTGTGTGTTTTTAATCTCTGTGTTGCTGGCTGATGATTATGGGGCGTTTCAATCCTGTCTCTAAATGAGGGGTCTTCCAGGAGATTGTCATGCAGAACGGCTGATTGCTGAATTCTTTACCTCAGAGAATAAGGACCATTATCGTTTGTTATCCACAGAAATGTGCAGTGGAGAGAGTGATAGGGAGAGAGATAGATAGACAGAGAAAGATAGAGAGAGAGAGAGGGAGAGAGATATAGATAAAGGGGGAGAGAGACATACAATCAGCATTGTTCAGAATTAAAGAAAGAGGAGAGAGAGATAAGATAGAGAGGAGGGAAGAGCAAAGAGGAGAGAATGAAATAGAACAAAAGCGAGGAGGGAGAGAATGCAACAAAGAAGAGAGAATGGGAGAAAAAAGAGAAATGCTTCTCTTTCTCTCATTCTCTCCTCTCTCTCGCTTTCTCTGCTTCTCTCCTTCTCTTGTTCTATCTTTCTCTCCTTCTCTCCTGTCTCTCATGCTCTCTTCTTCTCTCACTCTCTTTCTCTCCTTCTCCTATTGCCAAAGCAAGTAAAGTAGATAATAAACAATAGTGAAATAAACAAAACAAAAATCCATTAAACATTACACTCACAAAAGTTCCAAAAAAATAAGACACTTCAAATGTCATATTATGTGGAAGTAGTTAACGTTCAAAAGGTAAAATAAATAAACATAAATATGGGTTGTATTTACAAAGGTGTTTGTTCTCCACTGGTTGCTCTTTTCCTTGTGGCAACAGGTCACAAATCTTGCTGCTGTGATGGTAAACTGTGGTATTTCACCCAGTAGATATGGGAGTTGATCAAAACTGGGTTTGTTTTCTTTGTCTTTGTGGATATGTCTCTCTCTACTTCTCTCTCTCTCTCTCTCTCTCTCTTTCTCTCTGGCTCGTCTTTCTAGAGGACCACTTCACCATTCCCTCCTACATTCATCACCTCTCCTCGGAGTGAGTTGTTTCATTTGCAGCAAACAGATGTAAGAGAATCCATACAGTAGCTGAGTGTCAAAAATAGTACCCTATTTGACGATATAGTGCACTACTACCGATATGGCCCTAGTTCAACGTAGTACACTATGTAGGAAATAGGGTGCCATTTGGGACATTGCATCTGACTTCTATGCTCTGGCATAAATCAACCGTTCCCTGTACACAGCAGAAAACACTGTCTAATACATATTCAAAGACCAGTTAGTAAGAAAATGGATTTTGAAGCTCTGTAAGTGAGTGAGCATAGTGGAACAGTGGCTTGCCAAACTATTCACCTCCTTAGCATTTTTCCTATTTTGTTGCCTTACAACCTGGAAACAAAATAGATTTTTGGGGGGTTGTTTCATTTGATTTACACAACATGCCTACCACTTTGAAGATGCAAAATATTTTTTATTGTGAAACAAATAAGTAATAAGACATAAAAACAGAACTTGAGTGTGCATAACTATTCACCCCCCCAAAGTCAATACTTTGTAGAGACACCTTTTGCAGCAATTACAGCTGCAAGTCTCTTGGGGTAGGTCTCTATAAGCTTGGCACATCTAGCCACTGGGATTTTTGCCCATTCTTCAAGGCAAAACTGCTCCAGCTCCTTCAAGTTGGGTGTGTTCCGTTGGTGTACAGCAATCTTTAAGTCATACCACAGATTCTCAATTGAATTGAGGTCTGGGCTTTGACTAGACTATTCCAAGACATTTAAATGTTTCCCCTTAAACCACTCAAGTGATGTTTTAGCAGTATGCTTAGGGTCATTCTCGTGCTGGAAGGTGAACCTCCGTCCCAGTCTCAAATCTCTGGAAGACTGAAACAGGTTTCCCTCATGAATTTCCCTGTATTTAGTGCCATCCATTATTCCCAGCTCTGGGGAGTGTGCGGATTAAAGTGGTCCTATGGACAGATACTCCAATCTCCACAGTGGAACATTGCAGCTCATTCAGGGTTATCTTTGTTGCCTCTCTGATTAATGCCCTCCTTGTCTGGTTCGTGAGGTTTGGTGGCAGCCCTCTCTTGGCAGGTTTGTTGTGGTGCCATATTCTTTCCATTTTTTAATAATGGATTTAATGGTGCTCCGTGGGATGTTCAAAGTTTCAGATATTTTTTAGTACTCAACCCTGATCTATACTTCTCCACAACTTTGTCCCTGACCTGTTTTGTGAGCTCCCTGGTCTTCATGGTGCCACATGCTTGGTGGTGTGTTGCAGACTCTGGGGCCTTTGAGAACAGGTATATATACTGAGATCATGTGACACATAGATTGCACACAGGTGGACTTTATTTAACTAATTTTCTGACCTCTGAAGGTTATTAGTTACACCAGATCTAATTTAGGGGCTTCATAGCAAAGGGGGTGAATACATATGCCCACACCACTTTTCATTTTTTTCATTTGTATTTGTATTTTTTAATTTCACTTCACCAATTTGGAATATTTTGTGTATGTCCATTACATGAAATCCAAATCAGAATCAATTTAAATTACAGGTTGTAATGCAACAAAATAGGAAAAACACCAAGGGGGATGAATACTTTTGCAAGGCACTGTACTACAGTACTATGAACAGACTGAGACAGCATCACTGTGAGTGTGATAGATAGAAGCAGAACGGGAGATAAAGAGAGAGAACAGTCCGCCTTTCAAATGTCTCTATTCCCTATTCTGCCCAGTGCCGCTGTGTTGAATGTGCCGAAACATGACAAAGACTCTATTATTATCCTGTACGTAGATAGTGCACTGACTCCTTGTACAGTATGTCTTTACAGAGTATATTTTCCAAGTCAAAGTGGTTTCTCACAGGCCTGAAGTGATTCATCTTTTTATCCAGACTCTGATTTTTAGCATTCTGTCTTGTATGGTGACTGGGCTTTTGTTTCCGTCTGAATGGATCTGAGAGGGTGATGTGCTGATGGGTCGGCAGAGAAATGGTGCTGAAGGTAAGGAGAGTGAATACAGACGGTGCATCCCAAATGGCTTCCTTTTCCCTTTGAAGTGGCCTTCATTTGACCAGGACCCAAACGTATGAATGAATGAACAAACCAATGCAGGCTTGAGACTCATTAAACAAAATGAGACTCAAAGGCAAAAACGTACCACTGGCTTGCCAGGATGTCATGATAAACATCTGAAACTGTAAATAGACAAAAAACAGTTAACTTGTTGATGCTCTGGGGGCGCTATTTCATTTTTGGATGAAAGGATTTGTTTTAAACAAGATATTTTGTCACAAATCTCACTCGACTATGCATATAATGATAGCTTTAGAAAGAAAACACTCTGACGTGTCCAGAACTACCAAGATAACTGTGCGTGCCCTAATGAGCTTCAGGCAAAACCAAGATGAGACGGCATCCAGGAAAAGAGCAGGATTTTTGAAGCTCTGTTTTCCATTGTCTCCTTATATGGCTGTGAATGCGAGAGGAGTGAGTCAACCCTTTCTGTCGTTTCCCAAGGTGTCTGCAGCATTGTGACGTATTTGTAGGCAGATCATTGGAAGATTGACCATAAGAGACCACAAGGTGTCCTCCCATCTCACTGAACTAGAGATATATCAATGAAGAAATAATCTCACCATGATTCCAAACAACGTTTGCCACGGTCGATATTATGTAGTTAATCCGGAAAAAGTTTTACGTTGTAGGTGACTGAATCTAGCCAGACGCCCATCTCACTGAACTAGAGCTAATCTCCTCATCTCACTGATTTTATTTAATCTGAAAAGCTAAATGCTACTCAAAATGCTAATCTCCCATCTCACATATTTTGAACTGAGATGACAGTGTTGTTAAGAAAATCTTCCCATCTCATTTTCTGAACTAATGAGCCTGAGGCTTTAATCACATCTCACTGAACAGGATTTGGTTAATCTTCCATCTCACTGAACTAGAGATTAATCTCCCATCTCACTGAACTAGAGCTAATCTCCCATCTCACTGAACTAGAGCTAATCTCTCATCACACTGAACTAGAGATTAATCTCCTATCTCACTGAACTAGAGCTAATCTCCCATCTCACTGAACTAGAGATTCATCTCCCATCTCACTGAACTAGAGATTAATCTCCCATCTCACTGAACTAGAGCTAATCTCCCATCTCACTGAACTAGAGCTAATCTCCCATCTCACTGAACTAGAGCTAATCTCCCATCTCACTGAACTAGAGGTTAATCTCCCATCTCACTGAACTAGAGCTAATCTCCCATCTCACTGAACTAGAGCTACTCTCTCATCTCACTGAACTAGAGATTAATCTCCCATCTCACTGAACTAGAGCTAATCTCCCATCTCACTGAACTAGAGCTAATCTCCCATCTCACTGAACTAGAGCTAATCTCCCATCTCACTGAACTAGAGCTAATCTCCCATCTCACTGAACTAGAGATTAATCTTCCATCTCACTGAACTAGAGATTAATCTCCCATCTCACTGAACTAGAGCTAATCTCCCATCTCACTGAACTAGAGGTTAATCTCCCATCTCACTGAACTAGAGCTAATCTCCCATCTCACTGAACTAGAGCTACTCTCTCATCTCACTGAACTAGAGATTAATCACTGAACTAGAGCCCATCTCACTGAACTAGAGCTAATCTCCCATCTCACTGAACTAGAGCTAATCTCCCATCTCACTGAACTAGAGCTAATCTCCCATCTCACTGAACTAGAGATTAATCTTCCATCTCACTGAACTAGAGATTAATCTCCCATCTCACTGAACTAGAGCTAATCTCCCATCTCACTGAACTAGAGATTAATCTCCCATCTCACTGAACTAGAGCTAATCTCCCATCTCACTGAACTAGAGCTAATCTCTCATCTCACTGAACTAAAGGTTAATCACCCATCTCACTGAACTAGAGATTAATTTCCTATCTCACTGAACTAGAGCTAATCTCCCATCTCACTGAACTAGAGATTCATCTCCCATCTCACTGAACTAGAGATTCATCTCCCATCTCACTGAACTAGAGATTAATCTCCCATCTCACTGAACTAGAGATTAATCTCAAATCTCACTGAACTAGAGGTTAATCTCCCATCTCACTGAACTAGAGATTAATCTCCTATCTCACTGAACTAGAGCTAATCTCATATCTCACTGAACTAGAGATTAATCTCCCATCTCACTGAACTAGAGCTAATATCTCATCTCACTGAACTAGAGCTAATCTCCCATCTCAATAATCTCCCATCTCACTGAACTAGAGATTAATCTCCCATCTCACTGAACTAGAGCTAATCTCCCATCTCACTGAACTAGAGCTAATCTCCCATCTCACTGAACTAGAGATTAATCTCCCATCTCACTGAACTAGAGCTAATCTCCCATCTCACTGAACTAGAGATTAATCTCCCATCTCACTGAACTAGAGCTAATCTCTCATCTCACTGAACTAGAGATTAATCTCCCATCTCACTGAACTAGAGCTAATCTCCCATCTCACTGAACTAGAGCTAATCTCCTATTTTACTGAACTAGAGGCTAATCTTCTATCTTACTGAAATAGAGATTAATCTCCCATCTCACTGAACTAGAGGTTAATCTCCCATCTCACTGAATTAGAGATTAATCTCCCATCTCGCTGAACTAGAGGTTAATCTTCCATTTACTGAATTAGAGGAAAGTGAATGAACGGGTGGCAAAAATGCAACCTTTCAGATGAGTTGATATGGCCCGCCATGATCTCTCAGTAAAGGAAAAAGAAAATAATTGATAAATAAATTATATATATCTTTTATTTTGGATGGGGAGCATTGCACAGCTATTTCTGGTCTCTCCAAAGATGTTCGATCGGGTTCAAGGTGGGGCTTTGACTGGGCCTCTCAAGGACATTCAAAGACTTGTCCCGAAGCCACTGCTGCATTGTCTTGGCTGTGTGCTTAGGTTCATTATCCCGTTGGAAGGTTAACCTTCGGCCCCAGTCTGAGGTCCTGAGATCTCTGGAGCAGGTTTTTCTTCAAGGATCTCTCTGTACTTTGCTCCGTTCATCTTTCCCTCGATCCCAACTTGTCTCCCAGTCCCTGGTGCTAAACAAACATCCCACAGCATGATGCTGCCACCACCATGCTTCACCGTAGGGATGGTACCAGGTTTCCTCCAGATGTGAGGCTTGGCATTCAGGCCAAAGAGTTCAATCTTGATTTCATCAGACCAGAGTCCTTTAGGTATCTTTTGGCAAACTCCAAGTGGGCTTTCATGTGCCTTTTACTGAGGAGTGGCTTCTGTCTTGCCACTCTACCATAAATGCCTAATTGTTGGAGTGCTGCAGCGATGGTTTTCCTTCTGGAATGTTCTCCCATCTCCACAGAGGAACTTTGGAGCTCTGTCGCAGTGACCATTGGGTTCTTGGTCACCTCCCTAACCAAGGCCCTTCTCCCCCGATTGCTCAGTTTGGCCGGATGGCCAGCTCTAGGAAGAGGCCTGGTAGTTAAAAATGTATTCAATTTAAGAATAATGGCCACTATGTTATTGGGAATCTTAAATGCTGCAGAATTGTTTTGAATCCTGTCTCAGAGCTGTAGGGACAATTTATTGGACCTCATGACTTGGTTATTGCTCTGCATGTACTGTCAACTCTGGAACTTCATATAGACAGGTGTGTGCTTTTCCAAATCATATCCAATCAATATCCAATCAATCCAATCAATTGTCCTGTGTGGCTCAGTCGGTAGAGCATGGCGCTTGCAACGCCAAGCGTCGTGGGTTCGATTCCTGCTAGGGCCACCCATATGTAAAAGTAGTGGCCCCAGCCGACTTGTAAGTCGCTTTGGACAAAAGCGTCTGCTAAATGGGATATATATATATATATACATTTACCACAGATGGACTCCAATAGAGTTGTAGTGTCATGTCTTGTTATGTCTGTTCCTGTCCTTTCTCTTCATTCTCTCTCTCTGCTGGTCTTTTTAGGTTACCTTCTCTGTCTCTCATTCCTCAGCTGTTCTACATTTGCCCTAACTAGCTCATTCTCTCTTTCCCCACCTGTTCTCTCTTCCCCCTCTGATTAGGTCTCTATTTCTTTCTCTGTTCCTGCTACTTTCAGTGTCTGATTCTTGTTTGTGTTTTTTGATGCCAGAAGCAAGCTGTCGTCTCGTTTGCTTCAACCTTGTCCTGTCCTGTCGGAGTCTGCATGGCAGGTGCAACCTGCATTATACTACGTTCTTTGTTCCATTTACTACGTTGGAAGAGGATTTATGCCATTCCTGTTTTTTATTAAAGAACTCTGTTTTCTGTTAAAACCGCGTTTGGGTCTTCACTCAAGTTCATAACAGAAGAATCAGACCAAGAATGGACCCAGCGGCTCCGGACCCTTTTCACTCCGCTCGTCGAGATCCAGGGAGCGATGCTAGGCAGACACGAGGAGGAATTGTCTGCTGCTCAACATGCCGTTGAGACCCTGGCCGTCCAAGTCTCCGACCTCACAAGACGGGGTTCACCAACTCCACCTCGATCCACCGCCCACTTCCAGGGTTTCCGAGTCTCCGGAGCCCAGGATCAACAACCCGCCGTGTTACTCTGGGGAGCCCACTGAGTGCCGCTCATTCCTCACTCAGTGTGATGTGGTGTTCTCTCTCCAGCCCAACACTTACTCCAGGAGCGCAGCCCGCATCGCCTACGTCATTTCTCTCCTTACCGGACGGGCGCGTGAGTGGGGCACGGCAGTCTGGGAGGCGAGGGCTGAGTGTATTAACCAGTATCAGGACTTTAAGGAGGAGATGATACGGGTTTTGACCGTTCTGTTTTTGGCGAGGAGGCTTCCAGGGCCCTGTCTTCCCTATGTCAGGGGAATAGATCCATAACGGATTATTCTATTGAGTTTCGCACTCTCGCTGCCTCTAGTGACTGGAACGAGCCGGCTTTGCTCGCTCGTTTTCTGGAGGGTCTCCACGTCGAGGTTAAGGATGAGATCCTCTCCCGGGAGGTTCCTTCCAGTCTGGACTCCTTAATAGCTCTCGCTATTCGCATAGAGCGACGGTTTGATCTTCGTCGCCGAGCTCGTGAAAGGAGCTCACGTTCTCCGTTGCTCCCCTCTCCACATCACTGCCACCTGCCGCATCACTGCCACCCTCCCCGCCGGCTCGGATGCTGAGCCTATGCAGCTGGGGGTATTCGCATCTCGGCCAAGGAGAGGGACGGAGAATCACCATCGCCTCTGTCTCTACTGCGGCTCCGCTGGTCATTTTTGTCACCTCATGTCCAGTAAAAGGCCAGAGCTCATCAGTAAGAGGAGGGCTACTGGTGAGCGCAACTACTCAGGCCTCTCCTTCTGGATCACGCACTACCTTTCCGGTCCATCTCCGCTGGCCCGGTTCATCTGCTTCCTGCAGTGCCTTGATAGACTCTGGGGCGGAGGGCTGTTTTATGGACGAGACCTGGGCTCGGGAACATGACATTCCTCTCAGACAGTTAGGGAGCCCAGGGCCTTGTTCGCTTTAGATGGTAGTTCTCTCCCCAAGATTCAGCGTGAGACGCTGCCTTTAACCCTCACTGTCTCTGGTAATCATAGCGAAACCATTTCTTTTTAATTTTTCGTTCACCTTTTACACCTGTTGTTTTGGGTCATCCCTGGCTAGTGCGCCATAACCCTTCTATTAATTGGTCTAGTAATACTATCCTATCCTGGAATGTTTCTTGTCATGTAACCTGTTTAATGTCTGCTATCCCTCCTGTTTCCTCTGTCTCTTCTTCACAGGAGGAGCCTGGCGATTTGACAGGGGTGCCGGAGGAGTATCACGATCTGCGCACGGTGTTCAGTCGTTCCAAGGCCACTTCTCTCCCTCCACACCGTCGTATGACTGTAGTATTGATCTCCTTCCGGGAACTACTCCCCCTGGGGTAGATTATACTCTCTGTCGGCTCCCGAACGTAAGGCTCTCGAGGATTATTTGTCGGTTTCGCTGACGCCGGTACCATAGTCTCCTCCTCCTCCCCCGCCGGCGCGGGGTTCTTTTTTTGTTCAGAAGAAGGACGGGTCCCTGCGCCCATGCGTGGATTATCGAGGGCTGAATGACATAACAGTTAAGAATCGTTATCCGCTTCCTCTTATGTCTTCAGCCTTCGAGATCCTGCAGGGAGCCAGGTTTTTTTCACCAAATTGGACCTTCGTAACGCCTACCATCTCGTGCGCATCAGGGAGGGGGACGAGTGGAAGACGGCGTTTAACACTCCGTTAGGGCACTTTGAATACCGGGTTCTTCCTTTCGGCTCGTTAACGCTCCAGCTGTCTTTCCCAGGCACTAGTTAACGACGTCCTGAGAAGACATGCTGAACATTTTTGTTTTCGTTTACATGGATGATATCCTGATTTTTTTCACCGTCTCTCTCGATTCATGTTCAGCACGTGCGACGCGTCCTCCAGCGCCTTTTGGAGAACTGTCTTTATGTGAAGGCTGAGAAGTGCACTTTTCATGCCGCCTCTGTCCTTTTTCTCGGTTCCGTTATTTCCGCTGAGGGCATTAAGATGGATCCCGCTAAGGTCCAGGCTGTCATTGATTGGCCCGTTCCTAAGTCACGCGTCGAGCTGCAGCGCTTTCTGGGCTTCGCTAATTTCTACCGTCGTTTCATCCGTATTTCGGTCAGGTGGCAGCTCCTCTCACAGCCCTTACTTCTGTTAAGACGTGCTTTAAGTGGTCCGTTTCCGCCCAGGGAGCTTTTGATCTTCTTAAGAATCGTTTTACATCCGCACCTATTCTTGTTACACCTGACATCTCTAGACAGTTTGTTGTTGAGGTTGACGCGTCAGAGGTGGGCGTGGGAGCCATTCTTTCTCAGCTCTCTCTCTGACGGCAAGGTCCATCCTTGCGCGTTTTTCTCTCATCGCCCATCGCCGTCCAGAACGTAACTATGATGTTGTGTCTTGAACTGCTCGCCATCCGCTTAGCCCTAGGCGAATGGCGACAGTGGTTGGAGGGGGCGACCGTTCCTTTTGTCGTTTGGACTGACCATAGGAACCTTGAGTACATCCGTTCAGCCAAACGACTTAATGCGCGTCAGGCTCGTTGGGCTCTGTTTTTCGCTCGTTTCGAGTTTGTTATTTCTTATCGTCCGGGCTCAAGAAACACCAAACCTGATGCTTTATCTCGTCTCTTCAGTTCTTCTGAGGTCTCCACCGACCCGATGGGATTCTCCCTGAGGGCGTGTTGTCGGGTTGACTGTCTGGGGAATTGAGAGGCAGGTAAAGCAAGCACTCGCCACACTCCGTCGCCGCGAGCTTGTCCTAGAACCTTCTGTTCGTTCCCCGTTCCTACTGTCCGGCCGTTCTTCAGTGGGCCCACTCTGCCAAGTTAGCCGGCCACCCCGGCGTTCGGGAGTACGCTCGCTTCCATTCGCCAGCGTTTCTGGTGGCCCACTCGGGAACGTGACGCGCGTCGATTTGTCGCCGCTTGTTCGGTCTGCGCGCAGACTAAATCTGGGAACTCTCCTCCTGCCGGCCGTCTCAGACCGCTTCCCATTCCCTCTCGACCGTGGTCTCACATCGCTTTAGATTTTATCACCGGACTGCCTTCATCAGCGGGGAAGACAGTTATTCTTACGGTTGTCGATAGATTCTCTAAGGCGGCTCATTTCATTCCTCTCGATAAGCTCCCTTCTGCTAAGGAGACGGCTCAGATCATTATCGAGAATGTTTTCCGAATTCATGGCCTTCCGTCTGACGTCGTTTCCGACAGAGGCCCGCAGTTCACGTCTCAATTTTGGAGGGAGTTTTGCCGTTTGATTGGGGCTTCCGTCAGTCTCTCGTCCGGCTTTCATCCCCAGTCTAACTGTTTGCCGAACGGGCTAACCAGACTGTTGGTCGCATTTTTATGAGTCTTTTCTTTCGTAACCCTGCGTGTCTTGGTCAGAACAGCTCCCTGGGCAGAGTACGCCCAATAAACTCGCTTCTCGTCTGCTACCGGTCTATCCCCCTTTTCAGTGTAGCCTCGGGTACCAGCCTCCGCTGTTCTCATCTCAAAGCTCGCCGAGTCCTGCGTCCCCTCCGCTCAGGCTTTTGTCCAGCGTTGCGAGCCGCACCTGGAAGGGGGGGTCAGGGTCGGCACTTTGCCGTAATAGGGCGCAGACTGTGAGGGCCGCACAAGCGTAGGACCAAGAGTCCTAGATATTGTTGCGGCCAGAGAGTATGGCTCTCCACTCAGAACCTTCCCTTAAGACAGCTTCTCGCAAGTTGGCCCCCGCGGTTCATTGGTCCGTTCCGTATTCTCAGGTCATTAATCCTGTCGCAGTGCGACTTCTTCTCCAGCGCTATCTTCGTCGCGTTCACCCGGTCTTCCATGTCTCCTGTGTTAAGCCCGTTCTTCGCGCCCCGCTCGTCCCTCCCCCCCCATCCTTGTCGAGGCGCACCCATCTACAGGGTTCGTAGGATTTTGGACATGCGCCCTCGGGGCCGTGGTCATCAGTACCTAGTGGATTGGGAGGGGTACGGTCCTGAGGAGAGGAGTTGGGTTCCCTCTCGGGACGTGCTGGACCGTTCGCTGATCGATGATTTCCTCCGTTGCCGCCAGGTTTCCTCCTCGAGTGCGCCCAGGGAGGCGCTCGGTGGTGGGGGGGTACTGTCATGTCTTGTTATGTCTGTTCCTGTCCTTTCTTCTTCATTCTCTCTCTCTGCTGGTCTTTTTAGTTACCTTCTCTGTCTCTCATTCTCCAGCTGTTCTACATTTGCCCTAACTAGCTCATTCTCTCTTTCCCCACCTGTTCTCTCTTCCCCCTCTGATTAGGTCTCTATTTCTTTCTCTGTTCCTGCTACTTTCAGTGTCTGATTCTTGTTTGTGTTTTTTGATGCCAGAAGCAAGCTGTCGTCTCGTTTGCTTCCACCTTGTCCTGTCCTGTCGGAGTCTGCCTGGCAGGTGCATCCTGCATTATACTAACGTTCTTTTTGTTCCATTGACTACGTTGGAAGAG